>NW_007067427.1:50673-100171 GCF_000164805.1 Carlito syrichta
CACTCACCTCAGCCTCCCAAAGTGCTGGGATTACAGGCTGAGCAACTGAGCCCGGCTCTTTTTTTTTTTTTAAAATTGGAAATGTTACTTCTGTCAAAGGGTGGTACATGTACATTGTTCAAAAGTAAGACAGTACTGAAAGAAACACTCATGTGGGAAACAGCCGACTTCTGTCCTGTCTTTCATCTGCTTTCTGGAGGCACCTGGAATCATCTATTTTAGTTGTTGATTTTAGCATTAACATCCAGGTTTCCTGACAGTATTTATGTACTAGTCATGGATATATCAATTTTAGAAAAAGTTATATGTTGTACTCTTATCTCAGTGGGTAGGGATTTTTTCTCTCTTAACATGTTCTTTCCTTTTCCCATCTTCCCCATACAGTTCTATAACATTTTTTGTTTAATCCATATTTTGATTTTAATGATTTGGACTATGAAAACATTGCTCACTATTGAGCCAATTAATGTAGTACGATTACATTTCTTGTGTAACTTTTTTTTTTTTCTAAGCAGGATCTTGTGTCACCCAGGCTGGAGTGCAGTTGCTCGATCATCGCTCACTGGAGCCTTGAACTCCTGGGCTCAAGCAATCTCCCTCTTCAGCCTCCCAAGTAGCTGGGACTATGTAGAGGAGTGCACCACCATGCCTGGCTGGTGTTTTTTTGTTGTTTGTTTGTTTTGTTTGTAGAGACATACTCTCACTGTGTGCCCAGGCTGGTTTCTAACTCCTGGCCTGAAGAGATCCTTCTATCTGGTCTCCCAGAGTGCTGGGATTACTGTCACGAACCACTGTCTCTGGCCTTAAATTGCTGTGTTTTTCTCTTTGCTTAATATTCTTACATCTGGATAAGAGTTCTCATTCTAACAGCTTTGTAAGTATGGCTGTCAGTTGAAATTTCCATGTTGCCAAGTGTACCCCCAGGCACATCTCTCTTGGAGCTTTTCTTTTCCTTGCTTCAGTCTGGAGTGGTTCCCCTCTAGACCCGCTATAAATGGTAACCGGATGGAGGAAGCTGTGGTGCTAAGGTAGATAAGACCAGAAAGTTGAGACCAGTGCATAGAGATTACTAATTGAGAAAACTTTGAAAACTGGTTGAGAAGTTCAGAGGAAAAGAGATGATTTCTTCCTCGGGGAGCATGTCAGGGAGAGACTGTAGTTGAGGTGGGACATTCTAGGTAGAGAAAATGGTATGAGAAAAATCATGGAGATGGACATGATCAGTTACTTTTTGGTAACTTGAAAAGCTGGTGTTGTGGCCCCCTTGCCAGATTATACATATTAACTTAGTTACAGACTGCCTGGGAGAACTTTAAACAGATTTACATAGGAAATATGACAATTACATAGGATGTGTGACAAGAATGTTAAACACTGATGGTGAATTTTTGATATCCTAAAACCTGAATATAGAGTGATCGGAGCACTTTAATCCAAGTGATAATATTAAACTGGTTTATGGGAGCTGAGGCCGACCCTCCTCAGTTCTGTTGTTAAAACACGACATGGAGACTCAGATCGGTGGAGGGAAGCAGCTCTTTTAATATTGCTCTTGTAAGAATGAGTGCCTCTCTGGTGAGTAGGCCACGGGAATGGTTACAGCTACCATATTTATGTCCTAGTATGCAGGTCCCTCCTCTGATTCTTCTTTGGCCGAGTATTACAGAAGTTACAACCCTTTCCCGAATGTCGCCTAGGCAATTTTTGTACAAATAAGGTAAAGTACAGGTTTCTAAGTTTTGATGGGATTTCAACACCTCCAAGGGAAACACACCATTTTCCAAATACCTGCCAAAAGAAAAAGCCCACCAAGAACGGAAGAAGAACCAGGAAATGGAGTGGTGAACCACAATTTTGAAAATGAACCACCATTTTGTTTCTCACATGGTTTAAAAAAAAAAAAGTATTGATTCATGGACAAGTCCTTATACAACATCTGTCACAAAATAAGCTTGGCATCTGGTTATCCATGCCAATTTATCAGTGCAGGTATGAGTGTTGCAGCACCGCCTCAGTTCTCAAGCAAGAACAAGATGAATGACAACAGGAAATTTAAGAGCACCAGCTTTTCAAGTTACCAAAAAGTAACTGGTCACGTCCATCTCCGTTTAACTCTGTGTTTAGCTAAATGGAGGAGGGAGCGAGCAGGTGGGTTGTAAAAATGCCATTGAAGCATTCAAGCACAACTTTTGTCTATATGTCATAGTTATAGACTCCCACAGAAAAATAGCCATTAATGATGGTATATTAAGAAACCAAGAATGAATTGATCCTTTTGATAAGAAGCATTGCTCAGTTTGAAATGCTAAGGCAGAATGCTAAGAAATAAGGTTCATAAATGGCCTTCATGATTGCAACTCCAGGATACCTTTCATATAAATGCTTGGAACTTCTCCTGGATGGTCAGAACCATACATCCAGGTTAGTTGGTCCACTCTGTGCAACGTTACCTGCTGTCTGAAGTCTCGACTTTATACTCAAAATTTGTGAAGATCACAATCTTCTGGTCTTTTTACATTTGGGATTCAGGAATTATGGGTGAAGGAAGTCTTAATTATAATAACTGTCACTTAGTGTCAGTCATTTTGTGAATTTCAATCTTATTTAATTCTTTGTAGCATCTCACTAAGTGACTGCTATTCCCATTATACAAATTAGAAACTGGGAAACTTAGTGAAGTTAGGAAATTAGTCCAGAGCTCCTTGTGGTGGTATCAGTTTCTTCAAGTCATTACAGTAAAGCTTAGTTAGCCCTTACTCTTAGCCATGATGCACAGGTGAGGGTGATATTATTTAACAGAAAGAGAATAGTGCCACCTACTGAACTGCCAGTGACCCTGTTCCCACCGAGTGTACTTTTAAAAATGTATCAACCATGTTAAAATACATTGGTATTATTTCTGCAAAGCACTGCAAATCTGTTATTTGTGTTCCTGGCTCATACCGAAAGAAGAATGTGGTTTCATCGAACGTTTGTAAAAACAGGAAAAATTTTGATTTTGTGGTTCTAAAGGTAGATAGGCAACTTTCCCTAGGATTCTTACCTTCAGAGAAGTGGAAAGGAAGGGATAGGTGTTTATTTCTTTCTTCTTGTCTTTGTACATCATAGTTTTTTGGGGGAGATGGCATACAGTGTGTTAGAAATTGGGTGGCAAGGGGACAATTAGGTTTCCCTTCAGTCCTCATTGATCCTAAGTGGCTTAACAGGATATACAAACTTCTAAGCATTTCTTCTTTGATAAACTGCATTAAAAAAGATTGTTGTCTCAATAAAAATTCCACTTAAAAAATGGCCAAAAGATTTTTACAGGCATTTTATTTATTTCATATGGTTGATAAAGATGCTCCACATCATTAGTCATTAGGAAATGGTTCATATAACCACATGAGATATGATTGCAACCTTTTTAGAATGGATAATGTTAAAGCCAAACTGAAGGTTACAGTTCCGTGTGACTAGGACGTGGTACAGCTAGAACTCTGCTGCTTTGCTGGTGGGAGTGCAAAATATTATGATTGTTTTGAAAACCAGTTTGGCAGTTTCTTACAAAGTTGAACATAAACTTATCATCCAACCTATCAGTTGTCTTCCTAGATATTTATCAAGAGAAATGAAAACAAAGACCTGTATATGAATATTTATAACAGTTTATCCATAATCACTAATAACAATTAAAGTGTTTATTGTTTGGTAAAATGTTAAACAGATTTTGGTACACCTATACAGTGGAATCCTATTCAGCAATAAAAAGGAATTAACTGCTGATGCAGACAACAAAATGGATTAATCTCCAAAGCAGTCTACTAAATGAAAACACAAAACTCCATATAACTATGCTTCTCTTTATGTAACATTTTTGGTAAAGACATATATCTACAAGAACGGAATCAAATCAGTGGTTGTCTGGGGATGAGAATGGGAGGAGAGAATTAAGTACAAAAGAGCATGGGGCATTTCTTGGGGTGTTGGAAATAGTCTGTATCTTCAGTGTGGTGGTGATTACACAAACCCATCCAACTGGTGATTTTACTGTATGCAAATTATACCTCAAGAAATACAACTTTAAAAAGAAAAGTTAGCCAGACTCGGTAGCTCAGCCTGTAATACCGCGCCTTTGGGAGGCTGAGGTGAGTGGATTGCCTGAGCCTGCGGGTTCGAGACCTACCTGGGCAGTGAGACCTCATCTCTACAATAAATAAAAAAAATCAACCGGGAGTGGTAGCGCATGCCTGTAATTCCAGCTACTGGAAGACTGAGGTGGAAAGATCACTGGAGCCCAGCAAGTCGAGGCTGCAGTGTCCGGGAGCGGCCACTGCACTCCAGTCTGGGCAACAGAGTGAGACTCCAACTCAAAAAAAAAGAAAAGTTGACTTCTGTATATGCAAACAGATGTACGTACACATATACGTACACACGTGCACACACATTCATTTGACCTAGATTTTTCTTTCTGGTTGGATTAAAATTTATTTGGATTAGGTATCATGGATATTTAAGTAAAATAGATCTCAGCATAGACGCTGCTTCTGAAAATATCTTGGAGTTTTGGGTTGATTTATGTAATCTGATTTATTTATGACCTAAAGACTTTATAATGATATTTGTATTTATATAATAAGATTGTATATTGTAAAGGTCATATTAGCACAAATAAAAGATGTTTTAAAAGTATCGTTCAGGCTTTTGTAGTTCTGGAGAAAAACAGTTTTATCAGCTTCATAAATTAATAAAAAATGTTCCTATATTGATGAGACTGTAGTCTTCAGCTTTGTCTCTTAGTTAATAAGCTATAATTGTAGGGTACAGTTGTATTTTAAGCTTCTAGAAATAATTTAAGAGTGTACACGGTAAATAATAAAAGTTAGCTTCGTTGAACTTAAGGCTTTATTATACTTATAAATAAATAACTTTTTTTTTTTTGAGTTGGAGTCTCACTCCATCACCCAGGCTGGAGTGCAGTGGCATGCTCACAGCCACTCCAGTGTCGACCTGCTGGGCTCAGGTGATCCTTCTACTTCAGTCTTCCAAGTAGCTGGAACTACAAGTATATACTACCACGCCTGGCTAGTTTTTTGATTTATTGTAGAGATGAGGTCTTGCCAAGTTGCCCAGGCTGTTCTTGAACCCGTGGGATAAGGCAGTCCTCTCACCTTGGCCTCCCAAAATTCTGGGATTACAGACTTGAGCCACTGTGCCCAACCAAATTAACTTTCTTAACAGTACATATGAGAGTTGCTTGTTACTACCTTGTGGTACTTGTTGATGTCCTGTGGAACAGCTATCTAGCATTTTTTACCAATCAACCATTACTTAAAAAGTCACAGCATTGGGTATTGGAAATCAAAGTATTCAAAAATCAATGTTTTTAAATTTTACTTTGAAAATAAGGCTGTTATTTTAAATGATGAGGTCTCTATCATGTATGATGTGAGGATATACTATAAGGTATGGTAATAATAAAATCAGTGATACATTGAGGTGTATTATAATAGGACTTCTTTGAACTGCTTTTTGTTTCTTTAATGTAAATGCCCTTTAGCGTTCTTGAGGTCTGCCTTACTGCCTCCAGTAGGTGAAACCTGTTTATTGCAGTCTTATTATTATTGTACCCTCTGTATGCTGATCACAAGTAAATATCTACTGGCAGCCTCCTTGACAGTTGGTGTTTGGGAACAGAAGAGAGGTTTACTAATTGTTCTTTGCATTTTTTATCATCTTACTCAATCCCTGTATTTTTCTCTGGGAATCTCTTCATTAACTTACCCCTGGTTTTGAAGGCTTAGAAGAGTGCTGGTGGCTGGGCTCGGTGACTTAGCCTGTAATCCCAGTGTTTTGGGAGGCCGAGGTGAATGGATTGCCTGAGCCCGGGTTCGAGACCCACCTGGGCAACTTGGTAAGACCATGTCTCTACAATAAATAAAAAATTAGCTGGGTGTGGTAGTGCATGCCTGTAGTTCCAGCTACTTGGTAGGCTGAGGCATTTACACAAGAAGGATCACCGGAAAAAGGATCACTCAAAAAAAAAGAAGAGTGCTGATAAGCTTCTTACAGTTGGTGGCATTTCTGGTTGCTGTAGACCAGTTTGTAGTCAGTGCAGTTGTCTTTGCTTGTAATTGCATGAACTTGGGATAACTGTTCATATTGTGTTTCTTCCAGTTGAATTATATGTGTTATTGCTGTACTACACATGTTGAGCTTAATTGCCATTTAAAATGCCTTCTAAACGGTTACATTGTGACCTACTATTTCATTGAAAAGTTGTATATGCAGAGATGGACCATTTAAAATACTTTCATATTTATTTTCACTGTATGTGTATTTTTTAATTTATTTTTTGAGTCAAAGTCTCACTATTGCCCAGGCTAGAGTGCAGTGGCATACCCAGGGCTACCGCATCTTTGGCCTGCTGGGCTCAAGTGATCCTTCTGTTTCAGCCTTCCGAGAAGCTGGAACTACAGGCATGTGCCACCATGCCCAGGTAATTTTTTGATTTATTGTAGAGATGAGGTTTTGCCAAGTTCCCCAGGCTGATCTCAAACCCCTGGACTCAGGCAGTCCTCTTGCTTCTGCCTTTCAACATGGTGGGATTATAGGTGTGAACCACCACACCCAGCCCTTACCTGCATTTTAAACTAGCATCCCCCACATGTTGAGAAACTCTGCTCTAGTTAGTGTTGGTGAAAATTTTTTGTAAATCATGGATGCCTGCAGTCTGGGAGATCTCCAAAACTATCCTCAAGTTCAGTGATTTGCTAGAAGGACTCAGAGCTAAGAAATGCTTACATTCAGGGTTACTGTTTATTACAGTGAAATGATATACACCAAAATCAGCAAAAGGCTGGGTACAATAATCTCAAGTACGGTAATCTCAACACGTTGGGAGGCCGAGGTGGGAGGACTGCTTTTGAACCTAGGAGTTCGAGACCAGCCTAGGCAACATAGCAAGACGTTGCCTCTACAAAAAAATTAACAATCAGCTGAATGTGGTGGTGTGTGCCTGTAGTCCCAACTACTCAGGAGGCTGAGGTGGAAGGATTTCCTGGAGGTCGAGGCTACAGTGAGCCGTGATTATGCCACTGCACTCCAGACTGGGTTAGAGAGTGAGACTCTGACTCAAAAATAAATAGTGTGAGGATTTATTTTTTTCATTCAGCACACAGAGCCACCATGCCTGGCTTAAAGGTTAGGATATACTTATTAAACAATAAAGGTTACTGTATATATATCTGGAATATTGTTCAGATCATTGAAGAAAACATATCTTCCTTTTTGTTTGTCTCCAGCCCCTACCTTTTATTCCCCTATTCTACTTTTATTCAAGTAAGAAGATATAAAAGGGAAGGAAAGCAGTGTATACCTTTTTCTGCAAAATATATCTTTCCTTTAAAACCAGTTTGAGACAGGGGTCTTACTGTGTTTCCCTGACTGGATTCAAACTCCTGGGGTTAGGTGATCTTCCCACCTCAGTTTCAGCTAGGATTATAGGTGTGCATCACTATGTCTGGCTAAGCTATTTTGATTACACAAATGGAGTCAGTTTATAAGCGGATTTTATGGAGAATAAGAGGATACAAAAGTATAGTCTAATGTTTGCCTGGCATTTACACAATAACCATGGTGACTGTTTTTATTTTAGGACATATCGTGGCTGCTGCCAGGCAGTGTTTCCTCAGCAGAAGGTAGTTGTTTTGTCCTGTTGAACTTGAGATGCAAGTTACCCCTAAAACTGCAGCAGGGGAGTTCTCACAAGGGAGTGCCTCAAACTGTCCTGAGATGGAGCTGGTTGGGATTCCAAAGACAGAAGCACTGAATACCAGGGTGATCAGTCTAAAGCATGTAATAAACTAACTTATTTGCAGAAGTTTGCAGCAATCCTAACCGTGGGCTGCAAGGGAAAAGGGTGTTCTATCTACGTGTGTCCTCAGTGAGGGCATTAGGTTATAGAGTTTTTATGAAGGCTTAAGGAATTTATGTCAGGACTGGGGCCAGATTCTTTCACGGTTTTGAGCAACAACCTATACCTTTATCAGTGCCTGGGAATGTTCAGGACCCCAGTTGGGGTTGAAGCCTTCTGGGGAGAACCCGCACCTGGCTGGGTCACAGAATGGACTAGGCACTCTGTGATTTTCTGTTAGGACACAGAAAGCAAGTGCAAGGAGCAGGGGACCATACACTAGTGGACTTAGTGATGGGTGCCGTCTATTTACAAGAGGGGAGACACAGATACTCTGGATTTGGTACTGTAGATTATGGTAGATGTACAGGAAGAGGAGGTTGTATTATCTTCTTAAATAACTGTTAGAATGAAGTATAGATCCACCAAGTTTGAGGATATTAAGAATGAGATTGTAGGCTAGGCTCAGTGGCTCAGCCTGTAATCCTAGCACTTTGGGAGGCTGAGGTGAGTGGATTGCCTGAGCCTGTGGGTTTGAGACCAGCCCAAGCAACTTGGCAAGACCTCGTCTCTACAATAAATCAAAAAGTTAGCCGGGTGTGGTAGCATGTGCCTGTAGTTTGAGCTACTTGGAAGGCTGAGGTGGAAGGATCGCCTGAGTACAGCAGGTCGACGCTGGGGTGGCTGTGAGTGTGCCACTGCACTCCAGCCTGGGCAACAGAGTGAGACTCCAACTCAAAAAAAAAAAAAAGAGAGAGATTGTACGGAGTATAGTTTTTAACAGAAAAAATAATTTCAGTTATATTTTTTTATGGTTTTTTTTTGAGTCAGGGTTTCACTCTGGTGCCCAGGCTGGAGTGCAGTGGCGTGATTATGGCTCACCACAGTCTTGCCATCCTGGGCTCAGGTGATCGTTCCCTCCCTCCTCAGTCTCCCAAGTAGCTGGGACAACAGGTATGTGCTACCATGCCTGGCTAATTTTTTGGTTTTATTGTAGAGACAGGGTCTCATTATGTTGCCTAGGCTGGTCTTGAACTCCTGAGCTCAAGTGATCCTCCTGCCTCAGCCTCCCTGAGTGTTGGGATTATAGGTGTGAGCCACTGTACCTGGCCTTTTATTTTGTTTTTAACCGACAGGGTCTTTGTTGTGTTACCCAGGCTGGTCTTGAACAACCCCTGGGCTCAAGCAATCCTTCCTTCTGCCTCAGATTCCCTAGTAGCTAGGACCACAGGCATTTACCTTCATGCCCAACTCAGTTATATTCTATATGGAAAAATTATATTGTAGTAAATATAGATTGTACCTTTGTGGTCACTTTTTTTAAGGCAGGATTTATTGAAAGGACAGAAAACTCCCACAGTGGGAGGGAACCCGAAGGGGTTGCCCTGTGGTCACATTTTAAAATATATAAATATATTTGATATATTTTGGGACTAGGAATATGTAGTTACATTTTACATTAAACCTTATGGGTAGAGATGCCATTATTTTTGTTTTTTTATTCTTGCTGGATTAAATAAAATTTCTATTGTTTACTTAAAGATAGTATTTGATTTCCATTAAAAAACTGGGAAATGCACATTAGGAAATTCCTATATTCAAAGGTAATTTTTAGGTAGCAATTCAACTGTGCCAATTAAAGAAATGTACTTTATTTATATTTTTATTTTTTAATTATAAAGATGTGGGGTACAATTCAGGGTTAGGTATACAAACGTTGATTATGTAGGTACCCTTGTTGATGAGGTATGCCCCTCCCTCCCTTGGCAGTTTCCGTCAACTACCAATCCCACCATCCTCCCCTGAAAGTTTCCCACTACTGCCAATCCCTAAGAAATGTACTTTAAGCTATCTATAATTATATCCAGACTTTGTATTTATAGCATAAAAATAAACTTGCATTCTCATTTAATTTAAATGCATTTTTATATAGAGAAATTCATGTTATAACTTTATTTTCAGACAAATCAGGTTGTGGAAATACTTAAAACTGCAGTTGAAGTAAATTATAGTTTCCCCAGGAAGTAAGTATAAAAATATCAAGTGATTATAAAAATACAGTTTAAATTATTTAAAGTATTTTTACAGTTTCTTGCCCTCTGTCATTCATTTTTAAAAAATAGATACTCTTAAAAATGTGCACATTAGTTACATTTTTAAAGTGGCTCTTATATTACAAGAGATCCATGTTCCTCTCTTTTATGCTTAGTTCTTATTTCTTTTTCTAGGATCAGAAATTAAATGTTTTTATTGTTGCTCTAAATTATCTTTAAATTTGTTTTTGATATTTAGTTTTCCTGCTTGCAGATCAACTATTTTATTAACTATTAAGATGAGTGGAAAGAACACGTCCCAAAAGAGCAGTAGTCATTATAGTGACTTTATATAATTAACTAAAAACAGTTTTTTTCCTAAATGATTATCTTTCTGGGAAGTTAAAAAAAAAAGTTGTTCTTTAGAATATCTTGTATCTTAGTGGATTTATAAGTTACAGATAAAGGTAATTTTAAGATTTAAAACTGTTGTGAGACTTAAGTTTAAAATTTTATGTAGTGTTTTGGTTTGGAACTTTGTCACACCTAAAATTGTAGTGCCCAAAGGTCTGATGTGGACTGTGTGCTATAACACATTCTGACATGCTCTTTAAATTTGCTGATGAAGGTGTGAAAGATTAAGGAGGTTCGGTTTGATAATTGATTACAGATTGTTTTTGAGTTTGGATCAAGAGCTGATCTCTTTTTTCTAGGTCAACTAAAGATACCCCTGAAATGTAACAACAGTGTTGGACAGGTGTGCTGAGGCAGACAGGCCACCACATTGGCATTCTGGTTGGAAAATGTGCCTAAATTGTTCTTTTTGTTGCTAGTTGAAGTGTCTGTTCATATAGTGCCCTTCCCTTATTTTACCTTTGTAGACTTTGGGGCTGCTGTGGCTCCTCAATAGATTGTTAAAAATTTAGGATGGGGCAACCCCCTCCAGTCTCTCCTGCTCTGGAAGCTTTGCTGTCCTCTCAATAAATCTTACTTTCTCAAAAAAAAAAGAATTTAGGATGATATTGATCCATACAGTACTCGTACATGTTTCCCTTCCCCTGACTGCTTCAGGTGATATAGATGTGTAAAACTCACAGTGCTCATTGATCTTGCTTCTAGTTTTCTCACAGTTGATTCTGTTAGTTAAAAAAAAATTTTTGAATTTACAAAACTGTAAGGTTCTGACCTCATAAAAAACAAGGACATACTGAGAATTAAGATTATGTACCAGCCCATTAAAAAAAAACCCTTTTATTTTGTGGGTTCCAAATAATAGAGTGAATCTCAGATATAGGGCTTTGGAAGCCAATTTGTACCTGGATCTCAGTTTTGAACCTCTCCTAGTCTCCCCTTGTCTCCAGTTCAGGATGAACCCTTTTATAAGCAGGTGAGATAGCTTTCTTCTAGGAAGACCCGTCCATAGTAGATGGTTCCTGTGGCCAGTGAGCCATGGATCATCTTAGCCTCCATGTTATTTATCTCTCTCTAATAATACCTCAGGAGGCATATATGCATACGTCTGGACCAGGGTGCTGCGCTTTTGGTGAACTGTAATTTTGATTCCCTTCTTGAGTGGTTATTGTGAAATACTTTTTCTTTCTATAGTAACCCTGTCTAATAATACGTACTAAAGCAGTCTCCAGCGACATTTTGTGGATGAAAGGTAGTAGCTTTTTTCCTTCATTTTGGTTCCATCATTCATTTATGGATGGTTTGTGTAACAGATATGCAATAAGCATTTATGTATTGCTTAAAAGCTTGTTCCTGCTCACCCCTTTCTTTAACTGCTCTCACAGTTCTGTTTAACTGTACATATTTAACAATTGTGGTAACACTATTAACCTCTGATTGACTACTGACTTGTGATTATGTGTTATTTATAACATTGTAATTGCACAGTGCTTCTTTACAATGCTTATTAGAAAAATGAATTGGTAATGAGTTTTCTTTCAGTTCTATTCTTTTAAATTTGTTGTTGTAGAAATTTAAAAATATTTATAAAAATAGGATAGAATAATAAGCCCTAATGTCAACATTCTGCTTTTCTTCATCCTTTCCCTCTCTTCTAGACTTTTCTTTTTGCTATGGTATTTTAATGCTAATCTTAGAGATTATATAATCATGTGATTTCACCAATGTTAGTTCAGTATGTGTTTTTAACAAATTTTTAAGAAGTATAATCACAATACCTTTATCATATCTCACAAAATTAAAAGTTAAAAAAATTTCTCGGCTGGGTGCAGTGGCTCAAGCCTAAAATCCCAGCACTGTGGGAGGCCGAGGGTGAGAGGACTGTCTGGGCCCATGGGTTCATGGCCAGTTTTGCAAGACCTCATCTCTATAGTAAATTTAAAAAAAAAAATTAGCCAGGAGTGGTAGTGCATGCCTGTAGTTCCGGCTACTTGGAAGGCTGAGGTGGAAGAATCACCTGAGCCCAGCAGATCGACACTGGGGTGGCCATGAGCCTGCCACTGCGCTTCAGCCTGGGCGATGGAGTGAGACTCCAACTCAACAACAACAAAAATATCTCTAACAACTAGGTAATGATTATTTTTTCCCAAATTTTTTTCAAAAAAGAAAACTCTTTTACTTGTTGGTTGGTGTATGTCTAGTCCCTTTTAATCGTGAACATTTCCCATTCCCTGCCTTACATCCTTTCATTTCTATTTTTGAATCACAGTTTTTGTTGGTGTTCTTGAAGAAACAGTCCTTTGCCCTATAGAACCTCCCACTTTCTGAATTTGGCTCATTGTTTCATGTGATATCATTTAACTCATATTGGTAGCAGGTTTTTAGAGGTTCAGTTAGATTTAGATTCAATTTTAAGGGGGCAGTAATAACTTGCTGTAGGTTTCACATCCTCCTTTTTTGTGATAGTAAGATTAATCATTTGTTCAGATAGTATCATGACTCTTCCATCCATGCCTTTAGCAGCCGTTGATGGTAGTTGCCTACATTGTACTTGAGTTGCAAAATGATGACCTGATTTTTTTTTTTTAAGTACTTGAGTACTCTGAAATGTAACCCATATAGAAAAGGAAGGGTAAATGTAGAGTTCTTTTATTTACCAGTTTTCAAAATGAGTTTGTTGGTGCCCTAGCGGTATCCAGTGGTGACTAATTTAGTATTATAAACTCATTGATTTTAAGATGACATATATTAATTTACTGTCATTTCTTTTTTAAATTCTTTTTTTTTTTTAAGAGAGACAGGGTCTCATTCTTTTTCCCAGGCTAGAGTGCAGTGGTGTGCTCATAGTTTATTGCACCTTTGAACTCTTGGGCTTAAGCAATCCTCTTGCCTCAACCTTCTAAGTAACTGGGACTCCAGTTGTGTACCACTGTGCCTAAAATCAGGTCATCATTTTATCATTTTATTTTTGTAGAGATAGAGTCTTGCTCTGTTGCCCAATCTGGTCTCAAACTCCTGACCTCAAGCAATACTGCTGCCTTGGCCTCCCAAAGTACTGGGATTACAGGTTTGAGTCACTGTGCCTGGCCAAGATTTTTTTTTTTTTTACAGTTCTTTCCTATAGGATGTATCACACCTTGGGATTTGCAAATTATTGTGTTTGAAAGTTCTCTGAGGTTATGCCACCATTTTGGTAGGTTTGTTTGTTTCCCTTTTGCTTTTGATTGTTAAAGAGCAGTGGGAACTCTCATACAACACTGATAGGAGTATAAACTTGTATACCTACTTTGGATAATAGTTTGTTAGTACCTACTAAAATTAAACATACACTCTTTGACATAGTGGTTCCATTTGCAGGTACACATACATCAGAGATGTGTGCACGTGTATACCAAGAAACATGCCACAGAATCAGCAAACGCCACGAATTGGGGCTTCTCCCTTTCACTCGCTGCGGAGCTTGTTAAATAACTTACCAGCACATCCTACTTGTGTATGTCCCTATCTGTGTGCATACACTAATGTATATATGATATCTAGAGCAGTGGTTGGCGTATCATGAGTGCTCACTAAATCTTAGCTGAATGAATGGAAGAATAATCCTTTTAGGATGTCATTTGGGTGATTGAGAATATTGCTAGTTTGTAGGACTCAGATATATGAATATTATTAGTCAAGAAAATCTGGGTTGCAAATGGGAAAAACTTACCTCATGCTAACTAAAATAGAAAAGATACATATCATTTTATGTAATTTGGAATTCCAACAGTTAAGTTGGTTTCAGATGCGCCCGGTATTAGGGCTCAAGTGATACTGTCTTGCTTCCCTCCACTTTCTTTTCCCTTCACCATAACCTTGTCTTGGGGAATACTCTTCCATTTGTCTGTTTATTGATGTCAAGGGACTAAAGTACTCTAGTAGGTCAGTGTTGGGGTCAGTAGTGGTGAATGATAAGAGGTGTAGTGTAAAGGTACTCATTGGAATGACATAGAATATCTCTGCAGAAGTTGGAGTCCTGTTACTAAAGAAATGCTGTTGACAGGAATCCCTGCATAAGTCCCTTATAGAAACGGTTAAGTTTTACAGGGTGTCACTTACGTGCCTGGTGTTTATTCTTTGAAAAAGAAAATTCTTTGCATGTAGGCAATGCCCTTTCTACAGACAGTACTTAAGAAGATAAGGGCACCTTGTTGAATACACAGTAAGTTGAGAAACTGCATTTAAGTGAAATTGTGTTTCTACTCCAGGAAACATGTTTTCAGTCGTATAAGTAACTTATTTTAAATGTTAGACAAATTAAGCACTATGATTTTGGGAAGGAGGATTAAGAAAAGGTAGAATTTTTGTCCAAGGAAGACATTCTTTATCAGTATTTGTCTGGAGAGTGGCAAGTACATGTATTTATCAAAAACTAGTTGAAAAGAAAACATCTTGTTAGGGAGAGAGTTGTTTTTAGAAGTGAACTTTACTTGCAGAAAATAGAAATAGTCTGTAACAGATGATCAGAAAATTTTACCAGTATTGTAGCAGAGACTTAGCAAAATAGAGGCATGATAAACATTATTTGTTTAAAACTTTGAAGCTGTTTAGCAGGAAGGTTGGGGAGGTGTCATTTCCCATGAGTGGTTCAGATCTCTTAGAACACTATAGACCATTGAAAGGTCTTGGATATTTGTTCTGAGTGAGATGAAAAGCTGTTGGTGGATCTTGAGCAGGGGAGTGACATAAGTTTAAAGGTCTACCAATCTTGTTCTGGTGGTTGTATTCTAAGAAGGAGGAAGCAAGTATGATTCCAAGGTGTTACATTAGCAACTAGGAAAATGGAGTTGCTAATTTTTTTTTTTAGAGATAGAATCTTTCTCAGAGTGGAGTACAGTGGCTATTCATAGGCATGATTGTATCATACTACAACCTCAAACCTCTGGCCTTTAGTGATCCTCCTGCCTCAACCTCTCGAATAGCTAGGACAACACCATGCTCAGTGCTACTTTGGAAAAACCTGTCTGAGGATAGGGGTGGGAGGGTGACCAAGGGTTTATTTTTAGTTTTTTATAATTGTAAACAAGGCTGCAGCAAATAATTATTAGACTAATGCTACTTTTCTGTGGTGTTTATAATTCCTTTAGGAATTTTAATTATTTATTTGTATTTTTCTTTTTCTTGGTTATTTTCTAGAACTAATTGTTTCCAGGTACTAACTGGTGGTTTTTATTTGTAAAATATATTTGTACTTGTTCTTTAGCTCCAATTTATTTATATTTATTGGCTTCTTTTTCTTTTGTCTAGAACTTTTAATCTCTGTTGTATAAGACTGTTGAAAATCTCAACTCACTGCATTTTAGAGGCTTTTTGTTTAGTTTTTTTAAAAATTGAGATATAGCTTACATAATGTACAATTCACCTGTTTGAAGTATATAATCACTACCACTCATTTTAAAGAATTTCCATCACCCCCCAAAGAAACCCTGTACCCACTAGGAGGAGTTCTTTTTTACTGCCTACCCTCCCAGACAAGAAAGTCATTTATCTGCTTTCTGTCTTGTTATAGATTTGTATGTTTTGGATACTTCATATACATGGGATCGCACTACATGTAGTCTTTCTGTTGTCTGGCTTCTTACACTTAGCAAATCTCTTTTGATTTGTTATTACATTTAATAAACCTCTAAGCATAATGTTTTCTTCTTTTTTTCCCTTGTTTTTTATTTTACTTTTTCTAATCCCCCCGTCAACCTCTCCCCTTTAGGAGTCTAAGTTTTCTTTTTTTGTTATGTCTTTGTCAGATTTTGGTATCAGGATAATGGTGGTTTTGTAGAATGAGCTAGGGAGGAATCCCTCCTTGATTTTTTTGAAAAATAGTTTCAATAGTATTGGTACCTCTTACACTGTGAATCTGCCTGGTCCAGGGCTTTTTTTTTTTGTTGGTAGGCTTTTTTTCCCTACTGATTTAATTTAGTGACTTGTTATTGGTCTGTTCAGAGTTTCAATTTCTTCGTCTTTCAGTCTTGGCAGTTGTATGTTTCCAGGAATTTATCCATTTCCTCTAGATTTTCTAGTTGATGCACACAGAATTGTTCATAGTAGTTCTAAGAATCTTGTGTTTCTCTGGAATCAATTGTAATGTAGCCTTTATCATTTCTAATTGCTTATTTGGATATTCTCTCTCTTTGTTTATATGGCCAGCGTCTATCAGTTTTGTTTATTCTTTCAAAGAAGCAATTTTTCATTTCATCACCCTTTATATATTCTTTTGGGTCTTATTTCATTTAGTTCTGCTCTGATCTTGGTTATTTCTCCTGCTAGCTTTTGGGTTAGTTCTTATTTTACTAGTTCCTTTTGTTTATGTGAGAGATCTTTCTGTTTTCTTGATCAGGGTATTTAGTGCTATAAACTTTCTCTTAACACTGATTTTTCAGCATCCCAGAGGTTTTGATATATTGACTCTTTTCGTTTGTTTCAAAGAGTTTTTTATTTCTCTCTTGATTACACTATTTACCTAAAAGTCATTCAGGAGCAAGTTCTTTGGTTTTCATGTATTTGTGTGGTTTTAAGAGTTTCTTTGGTATTGATTTCTATTTTTATTTCACTGTGGGTTGAGAAGATGCTCGGTATGAGTTCAGCTTTTTGGAGTTTGTTGAGACTTTCTTTATTACCAAGAACATGGTCAAATATGTTCCATGTGCAGATGAGAGGACTGTACATTCTGTGGATGTTGAGTGAACTATTCTGTAGGTGTCTATTAAGTCCAACTGGCCAAGTGTCAAATTGAAGTCTGGAATTTCTTTGCTTTCCATCTTGATCTGTCTAATGCTGTCAGTGGAGTTTTGAAGTCACCCATTCGCAAAATGTTTTTAAGGTTCATCCATGTTGTAGCATGTGTCAGTACTTTATTCCCTTTTAATTGCTGAGTGGTATTTGACAGTATATTTATAATTTACAGTTGCTTTTAGGATTTAGCCTGCCTAAACATTGCCTGATTTTTCTGTTTCTGGCTGCAGTTTTTGGATGTACAGCCCAGATTCTCACCTCCTTCTTGTTCCCAGAGTTGATAAATACCAAAGGTAAAAGTAGCTGCAGAAGATCAGCTCAGCTTCTTTGGCTCTTTATCCTCTGAAGTTTTAGTCCCGCTTGTTTTGCTTCAAACAGATGATTTTTATATTTTGTGTATTTTTCTAATTTTTGTAGAGGAGATACATATGCAGATGAGAAGAATTTTAAGAGTTCAATCACGATGAATAAGATACCAAAATTTTAAATACAGAATCAGAATTACTTGCTCTTCCTTTTGCTCCATCGCATAGTGCTCTTCCTTATCTCTCTTTACAGCTAATTACTTTGGGTTTACTTTGCTTATGTTTTTCTAGCTTCTTAAGGTAAAAACGTAGACAATTGATTTTTTTTTCCTTCTAAACTAGCACTTAAAATATTACATTTAAATGTTTTTCCTTCTAAATTGGCACTTAGAATTATAAATTTTTCTCTTAAGTACTCTTAATTGTGTGCTGAAGATTTTGTTCACTATAATCAACTGTCTGAATACTGATGGTAACTACTTTGAGCACCTCTTGTAATTACTGAAGTCAAATGTGACTTGTATTCATTTTATTGAGTATTACAATTTTAATACAGTTTTTTTCCTTTCTTAAAATATGTATACACATTTTACCATGTGTGTGTGTTTTGAGTCAGCATCTCACTCTGTTACCCAGGCTGGAATGCAGTGGCACACTCATGGCCACTGTGGCCTCAATTGCTGAGCTCAGGTGATCCTTTCACCTGAGCCTTCCAAGTAACTGGAACCACAGGCGCCACTGTGCCCAGCTAATTTTTTGATTTATTGTAGAGACAAGGTCTTGCCAAGTTGTCCTGGCTCGTCTCTAACCCCTAGTCTTAGGCAGTCCTCTTGCCTCTGCCTCCCAAAGTGCTGGAATTACAAAGTGCTAGGATTACAGGCATGAGCCATTGCACCTGGCTTTATAGATGTGTGTGTGTGTGTGTGTGTGTTTAATTAATTTATTTTTTGAGTTGGAGTCATTCCATTGCCCAGGCTGGAGAGCGGTGACATGTTCATGGCCACCCCAGCATCAACCTGCTGGGCTCTGGCGATCTATCCGTCTCGCCTTCCAAGTAGCTGGAACTACAGGCATGTGCTACCACACCTGGCTAATTTTTTATTTATTATAGAGACGAGGTCTCGCCAAGTTGCCCGGGCTGTCTTGAACCTGTGATCTCAAGCAATCCACTCGCCTCAGTCTTCCAAAATGCTGGGATTACAGGCTGAGCCACTGAGCCCAGCCAGCCGTATATTTTTATTATTCTAACTTCTATTTTGATTTGTTATTTGACCCATGTATTATTTAGAAAGTTATTATTTCATTCCTAAGTACTGGAGATTGTTTCTTTAAGACATTTGCCTTTTAAATTTGTTTGTTATTTTTAACAGAAAATGCAAC
This sequence comes from Carlito syrichta, assembly GCF_000164805.1. Lineage (NCBI taxonomy): Eukaryota > Metazoa > Chordata > Mammalia > Primates > Tarsiidae > Carlito > Carlito syrichta. The sequence goes on from NW_007067427.1 coordinate 69,465, forward strand.
TGCATGGTTTGTTTTCTTTACGTTTGATTTAAAAAAAAAGAAAATACAACTGGGTATGGTACAAAATTCAATTGAGGCTGAATGTGGTGGCTCCCAGCACTTTGGGAGGTGGAGGCGAGAGGATTATCTGAGTCCAGGGGTTCTAGAGCATCCTGGGCAACTTGGTGAGACCTGGTCTCTATAATAAATAAAAAAATTAGCTGGGCATAGTGGTGCGTGCCTGTAGTTCCAGCTACTTGGAAGGCTGAGGCGTAAGGATCGCCCGAGCCCAACAGGTCAAGGCTGTGGTGGCTGTGAGCATGCCACTGCACTTCAGCCTGGGTGACAGAGTGAGACTCTGACTCAAAAAAAAAAAAAAAAAAATTCAAATGAATATACAGTGAATCATAAGTCTCCCCTTCTTATCCCTATTTTCTTTCCATCAGATTCTCTCTAGATAGATTCACTGTTTCTAGTCGTTTAACCTTGTAGAAGTGTTCTGTGCATATACAATGAAGTACATATGTAGATGTTTTTCTTTTGCCTTTTATTAATGTAGTGCACTCTGCATACTCTTCTATACTTTTTTAACAATTACGTTTTGGGACTGAGAACTGCCTTGTTTTTTAATATTGCATGTCACTTTTTTTTAAATTGAGTATTTTCTAATGTTAGTGAACAGTTTTTAGAAAATGCCATTCTTTTCTCTCTTTTTTTTTAAATTCAGGATTTATTGAGAGGACAGAAAAGCTCCCCCAGTGGGAAGGGACCTGAGGAGGTTGCCCAGAAAATACTATTTTTTAATGCTTGTTATATAGTCATTTTCTTTGATGGTTCAAGCTTTATTCCTCTCCTGTTGAGCTTATAGGCTGTTCCCAGTTTTTCAGTATTACAAATAAACCTATCAGTCACTTAATCTTCCAACTGCCTTAAACTATAGAGGAGATTTATTGGAGGTTTATTAGACCAATCTAACAGAAGCTAGAATTATGGATATTATGCTTGTCTTCTAATGGGTTGTGAACTCCTTAGGGGATAGGATTCTGTTCTAATTATTTTGGGATCCCTAGTGCTTAATTTATTGCACGGGCATAGAAGTTGCAAACAGCAGTGATGCTCTTATAATGTCACAGAGCCTTTATTGTGTGCTAGGTACTCTTAAAGCCCTTTGTTCTCATAATAACTGAAAGGTACATGCCATTCTTAACCTTATTTAACTGATGAGTAAACTGTATATAGAGAAATTTTTTTTAAAAGTGCCAAGGTCACACAACCATGTGGTAGAGATGGGATTAAGGAAATACTTGAAATAAACAGAATGGGTCTTTCAGACGTAAGGTAGTGGAAAAAGTGATTTTGACTTTAGAATTACATGTGGCTTTGACTTTTTACTTTTACAAAGTCTGATTGTATCACAAATTCTTTACCCACCTAAACCTCAGTTTTCTTTTTCTTGAAAATGGTGACATTAGTAATTATCTCTAAGTTTATTAGGAGGTTACATTTAAAAACACACACATAAAGCCTCTTTATACAGTGCTGGAACAATATTAAGTTCTTAGTCAGTGACAGGTTATTGTCTCTTTTTCCTACTTCTTTTAACTTTAGGCTTGTTCTAAACCTCTCAAAGCTTTTCCCTTCATCTATAAAAGTGGACATAATTATGTCATATTGTAGGTTTGTTGGAGCATATAAATGAGATTTACTCTTTTAAAATGATTTTAACATTTTTGAAACTTTAGAAATGGTGATAAATTTTAAAACATAAAATTTACCAATTTTTAAGTGTATAGTTCAGTAGTGTTAAGTACAGTGCATTCTTGGGAAACAGATCTGTAGAATTTTTTGGTCTTGAAAATTTGAAACTGTATGCCCATAAAACAACTACTTAATCTTTGCCCCTACTCCCCAATCCTGGTAACCACTATTCTACTTTCTGTCTCTATGAATTTGACTACTTTAGATACTTTATTATTTATTTATTAATTTATTTTAAAGATATGGGGTACATCTTTAAAAATCTTTATTCAAGATTAGGTATGCAAGTGGTCATCGTATAGGCAAACTTTGAAACTTCCTTAGGTCTCCACTTTGCCTGGTCTGAGATCAGGTACCCATATTGATGTTGTGCCCCCCCATCCTCCCCCTGGCAGTGTCCTGCCACTGCCAATCCCTTTCTTACAGTATTATAGTAAATGTTCACGGTCCCTTAGAGTGAGAACATGTGGTACTCTGTTCTTTGTTTCTGTGATACATCACTGAGTATTATAGACTCTGAATCCATCCAGATTGCTGCAAAGTTCATATGTTTGTCCTTTATGACTGCATAATATTCCATTTTGTATATGTACCACATTTTTAAATCAAGTCCAGTTTCGATGAGCAGCACAGTTGGTTCCATGTTTTTGCTATTGTGAATGGTACTGCAGTAAACATGTGTGTGCAGGTATCTTTTTTGTAGAATGATTTGAGTTCCTCTGGGTATATTTCCAGTAGGAGGATTGCTGAGTCATATGAAAGGTCAATGTTTAGTTCTTTTAGAAATTACCACAGTTTTCCAAAGAGGTTGCACTAGTTTGCATTCCCACCAGCAGTGTAGAAGTGCCCTTTTTCTCTGAATCCTTGCCAGAATTTGCTGTTTGTTTTGTTAATGATAGCCATTCTTTCTGGGGTTAGATGATTTCTCAGTGTGGTTCTGATTTGCATTTCTCTGATGATTAATGAGGCTGAGCACTTTTTCATGTGTCTATTGGCTGCCTATATATCTTCTTCAGAGAAGTGTCTATTCATGTCTTTTGCCCACTTTTTTTTTTTGAGTTGGAGTCTCACTCTGTTGCCCAGACTCGAGTGTAGTAGCCGCTCCTGGCCACCGCAGCCTCAATCTGCTGGGCTCCGGCGATCCTTCCGCCTCAGCCTTCCAAGTAGCTGGGACTACAGGCGTGCGCTACCACGCCCGGCTAGTTTTTGATTTATTGTAGAGATGAGGTCTCGCCAAGTTGTCCAGGCAGGTCTCGAACCCGCGGGCTCAGGCAATCCACTCACCTCAGCCTCCCAAAGCGCGGGATTACAGGCTGAGCCACTGAGCCCGGCTTTTTGCCCACTTTTTAATAGGGCTGTTTGATTTTTTTTCCTTTCAGCACATTTGAGTTCCTTGTAGATCCTGGATATTAGGCAAATATTTTTTCCCATTCTATGGGCTGTCTCCCCACTCTCTTGATGGTTTCATTTGCTTTGCAGAAGCTTTTCAGTTTGATGAGTTCCCATTTGTCTATCTTATCTCTTATGGCAAAACTTGGGGTTTTGGTCAGAAACTGATTGCCAGTTCCAATTTCCATAAGGGTGTCTCCTGCATTTTCTAAGGTTCTTATAGTTTGAGGTTTTACGTTTAGATCTTTGATCTATTTAGAGTTGGTTTTTGTGTATGGTAATAGGTAGGAGTCCAGTTTCAATCTTATGCATGTGGTCAAGGCTGAGTAACATTTCATATGTGCAGGGTGGGGAGGGGCAAAAAAACCGGAATTTATTTTTTTAAAAATTGCGTATTACATGTTTAAACTTCAGTCACCTTCAGAGTACTCCATACACCAACACACCTGTTCATATCCAATCAAGTACACCTATCAAGATACTTTTCCACAGCTCAAAACAGTTTTTGAACTTGTCGATTTTGATGTCTTTTAGTGCTTTTGCTGTTTTTTGTTTCACCTCTTTCACGTTTACGAAATGTTTCCCTTTGAGGACTTTTTTCACCTGGGGAAACAACAAAAGTCACTTGAGGTGAATAGGAAGGTTGAATTGGGAGGGTAGGGCACAGAGGTCATGCCATTTTTGGTCAAAAGCTGTTGAACAGTGCAGTGTGGGCAGGTGTGCTGGTAAATCCCCCATCATGAAATGGGCAAGCGCGTTGAAACAATCTCCAAATAAATTTTCATTGAAGTTGAATGCAGCCTCCCACACCACTAGCTGGTACTCTGGGTTCCTAGGACACTAACCTAGTGGGAGAATCCTATACTACAAGGGGCCTGCCCTCCAAAAGATAATTCTGGTTTTTCTGGGTACCCACTCGTGTGTACCACATTTTGTTTATCCATTCTTCTGTGAATGGTCACTCGGGTTGCTTATACTTTTTTGGCTATCATGAATAATACTGCTGTAAGCATGACTGTGCAAGTATTTCTTCAAGACCCTGCTTTCAGAAGTGGGGTTCCTGGATCATGTGGTAGTTCTAGTTTTAATTTTTTGAGGAACCTCCATACTGTTTTCTGTAGCAGTTTTATTATTTTACATTACACTAACAGTGCACAAGTGTTCCAATTTCTTCACATTCTTGCCAACACTTATTTTCTGTTAAAAAAAAGTAGTAGCCATCGTAATGGGCGTTTAGTTGGTTTTAACTTAACTTTTTTTTTTTTTTTTTTGAGTTGGAGTCTCACTCTGTCGCCCAGACTGGAGTGAAGTGGCCACTCCCGGCCACCGCAGCCTCGACCTGCTGGGCTCCGGCGGTCCTTCCGCCTCAGCCTTCTGAGTAGCCAGAATTACAGGCATGCGCTACCACGCCCGGCTGATTTTTTTGATTTATTGTAGAGATGAGGTCTCGCTGCCCAGGCGGGTCTTGAACCCCCGGGCTCAAGCAGTCCTCTCACCTTAGCCTCCCAAAGGCGCGGGATTACAGGCTGAGCCACCGAGCCCAGCTGGTTTTAACATTTTTAATGATAAAAAATTGTAGGTAGAATTGGAAAAGTGACTCTCTAAATTTCTTGATAAACTGGAATAATATAATTGATAACAGCTTGACAAAACCAAAAGCATGAAATTGATAAAGACAGCCAACCACTATGTAGCTGTGTTTGGAAAGAAGAGAAACTGTCTCTGTCATGTATGTGTATTGCTCAGAATGGAATTATGGAAAGGGGTGAATTCCAACTAGATGTTGCTGATATTTCTTGAAAACAGCATAGAGTCAAATTGTAGAAATATTTTTTCAGGTCGTAATTAATGAAGGATAAATTTTAAATGTATATTGTTGATTTTATATTATTTCTCTTTTTAGCTGAGAAATGTAGGCTCTAGAAGGGATTCACATTCACCACAAGGGGCCCTTCTGATACCATCAGTCCCTGGTGCTAGACTGTATGTTTGCAACTTCAAAATTCACTTTCTTTTTCTTTTTCTTTTTTTTTTTTTTGAGTTGGAGTCTCACTCCATCACCTAGACTGGAGTGCAGTGACACACTCAAAGCCACCCTATTGTCGACCATCTGGGCTCCGGCGATCCTTCTACCTCAGCCTTTCAAGTAGCCAAAACTACAGGTGCGTGCTACCATGCCTGGCTAATTATTTATTGTGGAGACGAGGTCTCACCAAGTTGCCCAGGCTGGTCTCAAACCCGTGGGCTCAGGCAGTCCACTCACCTCAGCCTCCTAAAGTGCTGGGATTATAGGCTGAGCCACCGAGCCCGGCCCAAAACCCACTTTCTAATGAGGAATCCAGAACCTTTACAACCTTGTCAGGGATTTTCTTTGCCTCAGTTAGCTTGGAGTTACCCTAAGTTGAAAAGCACAAAATATTTGATACTATTGTTATTTGTTAAATAAGGTGAGTGATCGAACTGTGGATGAATTAGATTCATAGGGTAAAAAAATTTATGGTGGTGAAATTGGATGTTGTTTATGCATTTTAATAAAATAAAAGTTCTATACTTGTTTTGGGCAATGTTAACATTAAATAACTACTTGAGATTGCCTTTAAATATTTACATTATCGTCAATAGAAGCAAAAAATAAAATAAAAAAAAAGCCAACCAACAAAACAAACAACCTCCTCTATTTTATGTGAATAGTTTGAAAGTTTTGGTGAGCTTCTTGTCCTGTCCTGTGTCCTCATGCCTCTGCCACTGCATTTGAAAAATGAATGCAGCATCGTTACAGGTTTCAGGAGTCTTACAATTTTTTTTATGTCAATGAGTCTTCCAACAGTTTCTAAATCTGGAATTTAGCTTTGATCTCTATTGATATGGCCAAACAAATGAGAAATGATCATTAATTAGTCTATGAAAACACTGCTTAGGTGAATAATAAGCTCAGAAGTTTTCTTTTTTGCTTTTTTAGATAATGAAAGGAAATGGTTTTTATGTTATTAATTTCAGAGGTACTTGAATACATGTTTTTAGATAGCGATTGTCATACCCAATTGACAGAAATATTAAATAAGATTTTATTGATAATTTCAGTTTTTACAGCCAGGCACAGTGACTCAAGCCTGTAATCCCAGCACTTTGGGAGGCCTAGTTGAGGGGATTGCATGAGTCCATGGGTTTGAGAATAGTCTGGGCAACTTGGTGAGACCTCATCTCTACAATAAATAAAAAAATTAGCTGGGTGTGGTAGCGTGTGCTTGTAGTTTCAGCTACTTGGAAGACTGAGGCAGAAGGATTGCCTGAGCCCAGCAGGTCGATGCTGGTGTGACTAGTGAGCATTGCCATTGCACTCCAGCCTGGGCGATGGAGTGAGACTCCAACTCAGGGGAAAAAAAAAAAAAAAGAGGTGAATTTTCCCATCAATTTTTTGTATTTCAGTGTCAGTTAATTCAGTGGTTATATTTTATTTTCTGAATGATTTTGATGCATCTCTCAAGTACCCCCTACATATGTAGCATGCTCGGTGATGGTTTTTGTCTGAGTTTATTCTGGGGCAGTATTTCTACCAGGGGACCATCACATGAGCCTTAAGATTAGGGTGAATTAGGGTGTTGCGTGGGGATGAGAGCAGCTTACCTATTCTTTCTGTGTTTCTTCTTTCACACATTCTTTGCTGTGTTTCTTCTTTTCCTCTTTTGGTCCCTTTAGTCCTCATTCATTCTTTGTAGGCCAGATGGGGCCTGTTTCCAGACTTTTCTCTAGAAACCTTTGTAGCACTAGAGCTAGGTGGTATGTTAGGTCGTGATTTAATTGTGAGATTTAGCTGGTGTCCGAATACCTGGTGCTTATCCCAGCTCTGCTACTGACCAGCTAGTAGTGATACTAGGTATGTTAAATTTCCCTGTTCCTCAGTGTGTTTGCTTGTCACATGTGGATTGTAATATTATCTATGTTGTTGATTGCTGGAAGTGTTAATTGAAAAAATAAGTATAAAGCACTGCAGCAAATTGATGAAGATCAGACTCTGGAGCCAGACTGCCTGATTTTGATTTCAAACTTTACTACTCAAAAGCTGTGTGACCTTGTGACCTTAAGTTACCTGGCCTCTTGATGCTTTGATTGCTTCATTTGTAAAATGGGGATAGCAGTATCTTACCTCATGGGGTTGGTTATTAATATAACTGGATGAGTCAGTGTTTTAAAAGTAGTTGGAACAAGGCTTGGCACAGAGTTAGCATTAACCTGGGATCATTATTATGTCTTCATTATCATATTTTTATTATTAATGTTATTACACTATTTTTTGACTGGCACGTAGCACTCAGTAAATGATACGTATTGTTATTGTCATTTTATAGTTGAAGAAACTGAGGTTCAGGATGGTGAAATGATTCTTTCTTTGTCTCACAGGCAAAACTGGGGCTCCTTTGCATCTTCCAGTTACAATTTCAGTGCCTTCCTCAGCTTCCCCAGAGTTCCTCAAGAGTAATGGAAGGGAGGTATAGTAATTGTTATGAAACTTTGTAAGGAAAGTGAATAATACCAATACCATTACCTTTTGGAATTTGTTGTATTTTGAGACCTATTGTCTGTTTGTCTTCAGAAGATGATTATGGTTCTTTATTATAAGTAATATTTCGTTAATCTTTACCAAGTCATAATTTTTGTAGATAGGTTAAAATTTTTGAAAACTTACTTGCTTTTGTGGTAGAAACAGTGAGACACAATAACAGAAATGATCATTAGCAATATTAATGGAATTAAGCTTAGTATAGGATACAGTATAGGGTATAGTGTAAGTACTAATTGGGAGAACCACATTTTTAAAATGTTGAAGTTATTCAAATCTGTAACCCCTTGATTAATGCAAACATAAAAGAGGTAATAGAAGATAAATGTAGATTATGCATATATAATGTGATCAATATTTTTCTTTCTTTCTTTTTTTTTTTTTTTTTTGAGTTGGAGTCTCACTCTGTTACCCAGACTGGAATGCAGTGGTTGTTCCCGGCCACCACAGCCTCGACCTGCTGGGCTCCAGCGATCCTTCCGCCTCAGCTTTCCAAGTAGCTGGAACTACGGGCACGCGCTACCACACCCGGCTAATTTTTGATTTATTGTAGAGATGAGGTCTCGCCAAGTTGCCCAGGCGGGTCTCGAACCCGCGGGCTCAGGCAATCCACTCACCTCAGCCTCCCAAAGCGCTGGGATTACAGGCTGAGTCACCAAGCCGAGCTAATATTTTTCTTTATATTCCTCCTATTGTCTTGCCTTGATATTTGATATTCCGTAAGGCAAACAAATAAAATAATAACTGTATGAGAATTGTGAAAGTCAGACTCATATTTTTTGTGAACTGCTTTTGGTGTCATTTATAAGCAGTTCATTCCTTAATAGTTTAGTCCCAGTGATCTTCTCATTTAAGGCCAGGTTTCTGTAGGAAAGCCAGTTTGGACAAAATTGTATGCCATGTGAAGGGGCCTGGAGTTCTCTTTTCTGCTTACTGATCTTGCTCATAGCATTGTTGGTTAACCTATTGATTTTTATCTAATCTCACACACCATTTTTGCTTTACTAAATTTTGCAGTAAACAGTGTAGTATCACAGCACTACAGTTGTATATATTATTTTTTGTGTGGGGTAGGAAAGACAGTCTACATGATTTTCCTAAACTTTGTCTGTTTTTCTTTAACATTCTCGAAAAAGCAGAGTTTTCATAATGTTTGGTTCACTTATTGTGTAAATAAATATTTATAAGCCTCTGTACTGTGCTGAGACCTAGAGGTGAACCAGTGCCCAGGATTGAGGCAGGCCACACTGTCATTGATGTCTAGAACATCTACATACCTTCTCTGTGGCCATAGCCTCAAAAAGTAAATTCTCTCTTTTAACTTCTTACACCAAGAGGTGATATAAGAATTGTGTGGAATATGGCCTACACATCTTACCATTTTTGTAAGGCCCTGGAGACAATATGTATAGAACAGACAAGACAAACTTCTCTTCTGTCACGGAGTTTGCATTGCAGTGGGGGCAACCAGGCAATCAGCTTAATGCTTAAGTAAGTCAAGAGGTATTTTAGAAGGTGTAAGTGCTGTGGAGGGGTAAGGGAAGAACAAAGCAGGAAGAGTGAATAAAACATGCAATTTTAGATGGGGTGGTCAGGATAGGCCTTGCTGAGGAGATGACACTTGATAACCAAGACATGGTGGGGAAATGGAGTGAGCTGGGGATGCTAGGACATGGAACAGAGACTGGGGTGTTGACAGAGGAGTCACGTTGTGCAGGGCCTTACATATCATGCTAAGAATATGTGGGGGGGGGATTCTGTGGAAATTGGGTAACTGTTGGTGAATTTTGAACAGAGGAGTGAGATGGTGTAATTGATGTTTTAGAAAGATCAGTACAACTGCTGGGTCATGAATAGAGTGTAGGGCAAGGAAAACTGGAGCAAAGAGGCCAGGTAGGAGGCCTGTACCTTGTAGCCCTGGCAGCCTGTGCCAGGGTGAGGACTGGAGACTTGGTGAGAAATACATGGGTTCTGGCTATATTTTGAAGGTAAGAATAATGGGTTTTGCTGACATCGCATTGAAGTAATTCGAGAAGTCAACGGTGACTAAGGTTTTGGATCTTAACAAATAGCAATATATTTGCTGGAAATTTTAATGGAGAGTTTTCTTATTAAGTAGGATTTGCCAGAGTTGCTTTTTAACTATGTTGATACTAAAAGAGTTTGATTTAAATATCACAGAACTTTTAATGAGTGGAGACTGTAAAATAGAATTTCATAAGAGAACAGAGAAGATTGCTTACTTTTTTGACTTATGTTGTCATTAACGATAGGCTATTTCTGTTCTTTTCAAGATGTTCTGGATTAGGAATATGAAAGCACAATTTGTCTTTAACATGTAGCAGGAAAAAAATAAGAGTAATGTTATCACCAAACTAGCTAGTACCACTTGCATCATTTTTCAGCTGTTGACCTTAGGCAAGTTTCTTAATGGCTCTGAACTTAATTTTCCCCTCTGAGAGCAAAGAAGTAGCTACTTCACTGGGATTATGTTATGGATTAAATGCAATTATTTTATGTATAACTAGTTTGTAGTTGCTCACCAAAAGGTACAGGGTTATTGTCCACAGTATCACCTTCATCCTCTTCATCTCTTTCTTCTCAGAGTCCTGACTTGGTTCCTAACATTTCCGTAGCTGCTTCTTCAGTCTGATCTCTATTTAGCCACCTTGGTCTCTGGCCTGTAGGAATTTATGCTTTTTTATATCTTTTCATACTCTCAGGATCTTGTACATTAGGAGGCGAATATATTTGGATATTGAAATAAATTATGAAATATGAGGGGGATGGGAAAGAAAGCTCTCGTCTACTGGTCACTTTAAAGTCAGAAAATAGGTTCATCCCTTTCCCTCATTCTTCACACTCACTTTTCTCAAGTTTGTCATTTTGTCCCCTCTGTCACTGCAACTGCATTAGCTCTGGTCATCACCTCCCTTTGCCTGAACCACTCTCTCTTCTGCTCATTAAGTCCTGTGGCAGCTATTCAGTCTGGCTCAAAAATTATTTCTGGGATAGGGTAGAGTGCTGTGGTGGGAAGACCCAGGTGACATAGGTGAGTGAGTGGATTTAGTGGCTGTGCTTCTTCCTAGTCATATGGCCCTGGCCTTTGCGTTAGTGCGGTCATCTTTAAAGGAAATGCAGTAGTGCTGAGTTTGCTTAAGAGATGTGAAATTTAGATATAATCAGTATTTGGAGTGTAGAAAATAGTAGATAACTTGTAAAGGTAGTTTTTATTTTTTAACTTTTGAGAGTCGTAATTTCCAAGATGGACTAATAGTTTGTTTGGGTTATTTGTACGGTCTGTTAGTTGATGGCTCAGATGAAACTCCCAGTCATTCTTATGGGAGTGAGTCAGATATCATACTTTGTTGTGATGTGGATGTACTTTTTATCCTTCCCATCATGGCAGTGGTCCTTTATGGTCTTGATCTCTTCTCAATAATGGTGGATGCTGGGGATTTTTTTCATGTTTTATTTGCTTGTTTCTTCTGTTCTTTTTCTAGCTTGCTTGCTTGTTTGTGTTTTTCTGGAACCCCTGTCTTCCTAGTGTTGCCTCGGGTCAGAATTCACACTGGTGAATGATATGTTTTCACTGGAGCATAGAAGAGGTCACTTGAACTCTGGCTACTGTTAGGAGCCTGAAAGTAGACCTCAGGACAAAGCCTTCATCAAGAGTAGCATGTTAGAAATGATGCAGTTGTCCTGGGGCATCAATGGACACAGATGCACCACTTGTTCTCTCCTGCCTTTGTTCAGCTCTTGTTTTCAGAAGTTAGTGATTTCTTAAACAAAACTTTGGTCATTTTCACAGTTAAGTAAAGTACTTTATTTTGTATTAGTTAATAGAATTGTACTACAAAACTACCCACACATTAGGAGGGCTAGAATTGTATAGAGCTTCAGTGTGTGTGGCATATGTTCAGAGAACAAAGGCACCGGGAGCCTAGTTATGTATTATCTTACTGCTTAAGTGGGATGAGTTCAAATAGCTAAAGTTTTGAGATGACCTTGACCATCTCACAGTTTGAATGGAAAAACTAGTAGCTTTGCATCTTAAAAATGTTACTAGTACAGACTGTAAGGGTGTTTTCCTGTCCTACTTCTTTGTATGAGTTTATTGCTCCCATATCTTGTAGCTAAGAAAAGACATCATCCATCTTGGATTCCTTAATACCCTGTAAGCTAATTTTAAAGAATCTGGCTACCTCAAATTCTTGTTTTTATGTTTTCTGGTGTTGTCAATTTATAAACTTAATATGAAGGTATCAGTCAGGAAAAGTATTTTCTTAAAAATTTATTTAGTTTCCTATAGACATATTTATTTGCAGACTTGTTTTTAATGTTCATCAGTACTTTTTTTCAAAATTTTTATTTCATTAAGGTTATTATTTTAATTCTAAGATCAGTATTAGGTTGATAAAATGACAAAGACATGGCTGAAAACAGAATGGTTTGAGAAGTCATCTACAGCCATCTACATGATCTGGGTCAGACTTGATTTACAGCTTACTCAATTTTAGAAACGGCTGTCAGTTTTGTAAACAGAACTGCTGAATGAATTGAACAAAAGGGTGAGATTAGCATATTAATAAGATAGTCGCTACTGGCCTTTTTTTTCCTCCCTAGTTTCCTTCTTTTTTCTCCCTCACTCCCCCTCTCTCTCCTTTCCTGAATGAATCTAGGAACAGAGACCCATGGGGTCACATTACAGTACTAGCTGGTTTCATTCTGTTCAGTAGCTTAATCTGGCCAGGATGGTCTGTGTTTCAGATTGCGGAAGCATGAGAAGATTCTGTAACTGAGAGGCATTCTTCAAGCTACTGGAAAATATTACAGAAGGAACACCTCCCAAATTTTGCTTCAAGCTCTGAAAAAAAGGAGCACACAGGGGAAGCTTAGTGTTGCTTGTGGATCGAAGCAAATACTATTGGAGCGATGAACTGGGACTTTGTGTGCGGACTCCTGGCTTGATCTTTATAGGACTGGGTGCATGTTGTTGGAACTGGCAGGCCAAGAGGCCCTGAAACCAGCAGGTGCCATCTATATGGAGAAAAGCGGCTGTAGTCCATTTCCAATGTGTTGGGCTAAAGGTATAAATAACTTAAAAATCTGTTCAGCTTATATTTTATTTAAATACATGCTTTTGCACTAAACAAGTGAATGAATTTTTCAGAATGTATTTATTTCTATAGATTCACAGATAGCTTTACAATTAAACTTGAGAAAAATGGAAGTTAATGTGGGTGCGAGTTTACAACTATTGCATAAAACCAATTTGGTAGGTTTTTAAATGGTAAAAATATTTTTATGGAAATGAATTTCAAGTGAGTTAAATTATCTTTTAATGTTCTGTCCTGTGTCTCTTAAAAGTTTTGTTTTCTTTTAATCTAGACATTTCTATTTATTCTCTGGTATGGAAATGTTTAAGGAATAAAAAGACTAATGTTAGCTTAAACAGAGCTGCAGGAGATAAGAGTATCCATGATTTTGTAATTTTAAAAATTTATTTTCTTTGCTCACTATAAACATTATATACCTAATTTGAAATTCCATATTATTGTAAAATGGGTTTAGAAGTACTATGAACACTCATCTTTCAATTTCAATACTGTTAAAGTTTTTATTTAAGAATATGAATGTAAAATATAGTATTTTCATTATAATACTCAAAGACAGTATTGGGAAAGCATATTTAGACATTGAAAATGCCGTATAATTTGTGCATGAGTAAAACCAAATTCATCTGTTTTGCTTACAGTAGTAGAGAATATTTAATAGATAAAGTTCTTAATGAAAAATTTAATAAAAATATTTATTATTTCAAATATATTTAAATATGTTCATCCTCTTAGGAAGGAATTTTGAAAGGAGGAACCTGCACTTGGTAAAAAAAAGCTGAAGTTTTATAAGCAGAACTACAGATTGATTTAATTTAGTTTTTAGGATGAAAATTTTAGTGACATCAGTTTATTTATTGGTGTGTTAGTACCAAACTGCAGTTTCACCATTAAATTTGTTTTTAGTTATCTAGTTGTCACTGTCGTCTATTAACTCTTTTCTAGGCTTTTAAACATTTATACAACAGAACTGTTTTTAGTATGATGGTATCTGTACAAAGCACCTTTCACTCCATTACGTAGTTAGATATTCAGAGTAAAGTTTTGCTGAGTTAAATTCAAATGCTTGAATTTTAAAAGGCATTGGGTATGGGAACTAAAGTATAGTTTCTTAGCATCAGAACTGTATCATAGAGTGTAAGTGAGCATGACCCACAGTGAGTACTCAGAGGCAAAGAGTTCTATATTTATTGAGAATTTTGGTCTTTTCCTAGGCTTGCTAGGATTCGTTTGCATTGTGCTGCCTTCTCTGTTAGCAGTGATTATTAAGAATAAGGCACTCTGATTTTTCTCACAAAGTTTAAGCTAGTTTCAAGATTTACATGTCCAGTAGCAATGGGATATTATCAGCTGCTGGATTTCTTTTTATTCACTTTAGAAATGTGAACTTTGGAAGAAAAGAGAGATTGTAGTGTTTTTGTTTATCCTGAAACAATTGATTGAAGAAACTTATCTTTCAGTTTGCTATCTGTCAGCAAATGCGTAGAGATATTTTTAACTGGAATATGCATTATTATAGAAGTTGGGGTTGGGTGTGAGAGAGAGAGAACTCACATGTAGAAAAGATGGGAAAAGGTAGGGACAGTGTCAAGGGTCAGAGTCAGTTTCATTTGTAGGGCTGGAGCAAGCCATCTTCTCAGATGAATGGTATTGCTTTTAAATAGTTCAAGAGGAGGTTCTGACAGCATCAAGGAGCTTGTCATCCTGTCCCCTTGTCAGGCTACACATATTGCTTCTACTGTGATCACCCAGTGCGCAGCTATCTTAGTAAACTTCCTCTCTACCTTCTCATGTTACTCTTACACCAGGACAGAAAGGCAGGAAGCCTTCTGTTTTTATTCTGGTTAATTTTTATCTATGTGATAAGGACAAAGATGTTGGCATATAGGAAATGGCTGAATTGGTTATTTTCAAGAATAAAAGTTACAACTTGTAGATAAAGACAAAGTAAAAACTGCAGATTCCAAGAACATACAAATCTCTGTCTACAGTTAGACATTCTAAACCACACATTTGATTTTATCAGTCACATTAACCTCAAAAAATAGCAGTGTCCCAGTTTAAGAAGACACGTAAAATACCAGGACAAGCTAAAAATAATAGAGTAGACCTATATTTGTATATTTTGAACTGAAACTTTTAAGGTATCCTTAAAGTACTCTGGCATGTTTTCTAACACAAAGTTTTTATATTGTTATACTGTTTTATACTGTTATACTGTTTGGTGTAAAGAATTCACCCTAGGTTCCATCCAAGAGAGATTATATTTTAAAGTATATAAAAATGATTTTGTTATGTGTTAACTATATCATGATTTTGTAGATTTTCAAAGACAGTTTTAATTTAGAAAATTATATGTAAATGTTTACAGTGCTGTGTTAGACTATTGAGTGCAGAATGCCCTGTTTGGGTAGTTCTTTGATGATATTTCAGTTTGTACATTATTTGCTTCATCTTTTTGAAAGGCTGGAAAGGATTAAAGAGGTTTCAGAGATTTGATTGTTAGGAGTGTGTTTGTCGATTTCTTCTATTTCTTTCAGTAGTAGATTGAGATTGAATATACTAGTAATAGTTCATTTGTGTAATTCTGGATGCTGTGGTTAAACTGAGGTTTATTCATATTAGTAAACATCATCCATTCATCCAACCTTCTGTCTATCTATTCAAATAGCACTGTGTATATAGTTCAACTTCTCTTCTGATAACTATGTTCTCTTCTGATATGTATGTTGGTATATTTCTTTTTTAGTTTTTTTTTTTTTTTTAAAGTAAGATTCTTAACTCTGTTGCCCAGGCTGGAGTGCAGTGGCATGCTCACGGCCACTGCAACCTCGACCTGCCGGACTCAGGTGATCCTTCTGCCTCAGCTTTCCAAGTAGCTGAAGCTACAGGCACGCACCACCTCGCCCAGCTAATTTTTAAAAATTTATTGTAGAGACAAGGTTTCGCCATGTTGCCCAGACTGGTCTTGAATCCCTGGACTCAGACAATTCTCTCGCCTCTACCTCTCAAATTGCTGGGATTACAGGCATGAGCCACTGTGCCCGGCATATTTGTATATTTCATAAACATCTGATACTTTGCCAGAGATGAGCCTCTTAATTGTTGCCCCTGTATCTTTCCTATTTTAATAAGCATGTTGAACCCCAATCCACTTAGTTCACAGATCCAGGATGCCTCTTGAAGACTTTATTTTATGTATAGTGAATCCATCTTTTATCCTGATGATTCCAACTTCAAAATGTGTCTAGAATTTTCAACTTCAGTCCGTCTCTGTTGTGTTCACTCTTTCCACGTTGCCCTATTCTCTTTCTGGTAGCCTCCTGTCTAGTCTTCCTGTTCCTGTACATGTTCATGCTTCACATATTTGCTAGAGTGATTTTGTAAAAACACAAATCTGATGCTATTTTCCTGCTTAAAACTCCTCAGTGGCTCCGTATTAGACTTGGATGCAATGTTATCTTTAACGAAGCCTGCAAGGTCTCACCTGATTTGGTCTTTCCCCTATTTCTCCAGCATTGCTGTTGTCCTCTTGCTCATTAACAATACAGTTATTTTGGCTTTTCAGTGCCTTGAACACCCAAAACTCTTCCTCTGAGACCCTTTATACTTGCTGTTGCCTCTTCCTGGAACTGTTTTCTCTGAATTCGCTGACTTGTCAATGCCTACTTACTTTTCAAGTCTCAGCTTAAATGAGCTTTCATTCCTCCCAATCTAAACCAAGTTCTGTCTGATGTTCCCTCCTGTAGCCTTTCTTCTGGCCATACACAGTATTTACTGTGATTTGTCATTGTGTATTTTACTTGTTTGATTTATCTCTTCTACTAGACTGTAAACTTAACATAGTCAAGGATAATGTCAGGGGTTTTTTTTTTTGTTTGACAAATAGTTGACAAAAATGATTGTTACTTTAATGGATGAATAAATTCTATATAGGGTTAGCTTTGGTGATTTTAAAGGCTCTTTCAGAGCTGAAATCCTGTGATTAATATATATTGCTTTGTAGACAATAGTTTTAAAATCATTGAACTGTCAGAAAAAAACTTCCATATCAAACTTTTGGACATTCTAATTACCTTGTGTTTGTTTTGTTTTTTCACTTAGAGTAAAAGCATTCTGCTCATAGTGGATGGTTAATAAGTGAGTGAACAGTTATGGTACTGCTTTAGTCTTGAGCTATTGTTAATTCTTACAGACTTGTTTGAATATTTCACTAATTCTTTTGTGTAATTTTTTTCCTGCTTCAAATGGTGGCATTTTAAAAGAACTGTGCATCTTTTGATAACAGCGAAAACTTACTCATCACATACTGTCACACCTTGGCATGTTCTGAATATTTACACATGCACACAAACACATATATATCATTCCATTTAATTCTTTGAAAAGTCCTCTGAGATAGGAATTACTGATATCCCCATTTTACAGATGAGATCTTTGAGGAACTGAGATATCAAGTACCCTGGCAGTAGTTACTTGACTAATAAAAGAAGAGCCAGGTTCTGAGTAGTGGCATTCTGACTCCAGTGCCTGTTTTCTTTTCTTTTCTTTTTTTTTTTTTTGAGTCAGAGTCTTACTCTGTCGCCCAGGCTCAAGTGCAGTAGCATGCTCATGGCCACCCCAGCGTCGACCTGCTGGGTTCAGGCAATCCTTCCACCTCAGCCTTCCAAGTAACCGGAACTACAGGTGCACGCTACCACACCTGGCTAATTTTTTGACTTATTGTAGAGACAAGGTCTTGCCAAGTTGCCTGGGCTGGTCTCAAACCCATGGGCTCAGGCAATCCACTCACCTCAGCCTCCCAAAGTGCTGGAATTACAGGCTGAGCCACACCGAGCCTGGCCTACAATTGACAATCTTATATAGAACGTCTAGGTAGGCGATGTTGTGACGGTCGCATTTTATTGAAGACCTGAAGGAAATGACGGAGTTAGCCAGGAGGATATCTGGGAGAAGAAAACTCCAAGTTGATCACATAAGTAGAGCAAGGACATTGGGTTGGGAGAATGGCTTTGTAGCCGTAACAGAGTGAGTAGGAGATTATAGTCCTCTTCCTGATTCTTCTTTGCCCACCAGATTGCTCCTTTACCAGAGACACAGGCATAGAATAAAAGGAAGTCACAGAAAAAGAAGTAAACCACAGTTGCAGATAATTCTAATCCACATTTAAAAAAATAATGAAAGAAGTGAATTGACCTTGAATATCCTCCTGTAGGAAACACATTCTTTGTTCTGGTTCTCACAACAGATGCCATAACAGAAAGACTGGCAGACTCTCCCCTTTCATTTCTATTTTGAATATTAGTAGCATCAAATCCCTCACCCACACAAATAATGTGATGGATATTAAACCTTCTTTATCTCTCATAATCTTTCACTTGTTCTCATTATTTGGATTTGGGGAAAAGGCTGCTAGTTTTCCCCAATTTTTTCCTCTTTGTATAAAGTTTTAGAGCTTTTAGTGGACACTTGGTTTTTGCTCAACTGTGACCTCAGTTAGGGAGGATAACAGTGTATCCCAGTTTACGCTTATTGTCCCACTGTTCCATTCATTTAGCATCCTCACTCCCAGCACCCTGAGTGTTCTGGTTTGCACAATAAGTATGTCCTTCTTTGACTACTGTATTTAATACGGAGCCTTCTTCCTGCCATTACCATACTCCCCACCTGAGTTCTCTGCCTTATCTTTTGTTTTTGTTTTTTTTGCATTTATCACCATCTAACATACTGTATAGTGTACTTACTTGTTTGAATTTTTTGCTGTCCCTCGGTGAAATATACACCCACCTCATGAGGCAAGGAACCTGTCTATTGCTGCATTCCCAGTGCCTAACACATAGTAGACTCTTAAATTGAATGGATGAATGAATTAAATCTTATCTGCTTAGAAGCAATGAGAGGATGATGGGGATTTTTGTGGAAATTTAAAAAACACTCAAATTATTTCTAGTGCTTAAATGGTTAGTGACACTGACTTTTGAAAAATTTACAAATCTTTGATTTCAGACTGATCTATAATTGTTTAAATTACAAGAAACATATTGTAAATTCAGCAATTTTATGTATTTCTTAACCTTATCAGTTTTCAGTTACAAGAGAAAAATGTACTTTAAACAATTACTACTGAGTATTTTCATTTAGCATTTAAGTAAATTTGCATAATTTTTGATAATGTCATTGGTACATAGCTCACATAGTTTTACATTTGAGTATAGGTATATTAGGGGGACTTAAAAAAAAACCCTGGAATTTAGTTATAAAAAATTGTATATTTATTCTTACATGTTTAAGTTTCAGTCACCTTCAAGGTACTTTCCGTTTGATGGAGCATGCCTCTTGAGACTCTTTTTCCACTGCTCAAACCAGTTTTTGAACTCATCAATTTTGAGATCTTTTAGTGCTTCTGCTGTTTTTTGTTTCACCTTTACCACATTCCACATTGGCAAAATGTTTCTCCTGTGAGGACTTTTTTCATCTGGGGAAACAAAAAAAGTAAATCAGGACGAGATTGGCTGAATAGGGAGGTGAGTCACAGGGCTCATGCCATTTTGGGACAAAAACTGGTGAACACACAGCACGGTGTGGGCAGGTGTGTTCGTAAATCACCCATCATGAAATGGGCAAACACGTTGAAAGACTCTTCACAAAAATTCACTGAAGCTGAACACAGCCTCTCACAACAATGCTAGCTGGTACACTGATGCCAATGATTTTCTAGAACACTTACCTAGCGGGGCAATCACTACAAGGGGCCTGCCCTTTAAAAAATAATTTCAGCTTTTTGGGGATTCCCCCTGTGAATTTTTTTTTTTCTTTTGAGTTGGAGTCTCACTCTATTGCCCAGACTGGAGTGCAGTGGCCGCTCCCAGTCACCACAGCCTCGACCTGCTGGGCTCCGGCGATTCTTCCGTCTCAGCCTTCCAAGTAGCTGGAACTACAGGCGTGCCTGTAAATTTTGTTAGTTCTAGTGGTTTAGTTGAGTAAGTAAAAAGTCAAAGGAAATCTGTAATTGTGTTATCAGCAAATATAAAAACGGTTTTCCTTTCTGATCCTTTTATGTTTTATTTGTTTTTGCTTTGACCGGGATTTCTGAAAAGGAGGCAGTGTTTGTTTTGCAAAGGCAAACTTACATCATCAAGAAACATTAAACCAGTTTTTTATAACACAATGAAAAGGCTATATATAAACAAAATCTAAAACGTAAGATTTAAAATGTTTAACATATTGTTTTCTGATTACCAGACAGTATGGTTAACAGTTGTTTATATGTAGAAAATATACATGCTGTTAACTAAACATTGCAATGTATAATAAAGTAATCAGCATCAAATAAATTTGCTAGTAAAAAGACAGACAAAAACTTACAATAAAAAAAGAAAATAATTTCCTGTAATTATGAAATGAGGAAGAGAATTGAAACTTGAAGAAAATTAAGGAAGGAGGCTGAGAGCTTGAAACAGTCATTGTACCTGGACAGGAGATGGGGCAGATGGTTTCAGTGAGGATTAGGCAATTTAGGCAAATAAATTATAGAACTAGTTCATGTGACTATAGAGCTAGAAAGATGTGGTGAAGTTTTTTCAGTGACTGATGTTTGTGGTGAAAAAACTGTAAACTGGAGCTTTGCACTCCCATTGTTCTCAATATCTGTTTGGTGCTATAAGAGGCATCAGGATATTTACAGAAGAAAGACTTCTGCAGCAGTCACTTTCCAAGGGTAGGGGTCCTCTAATTTTCTGACACTTGGCCTGTGATTCATCCTCTGATTTTGAGACTCTACAAATTTAGTCCCATAAATTTTACTCGGGTTATTACAGCGTGAGACTTTTCCATATATACTTTTGTTTATGGTTACTTACACAGTTTTGGGGATATAAGTTCAAATTCATCCTATATTTATGTTGGCAAGGAAATGTCATATTGAGATATGTGTGTAGTCTGTCATATTAAAGAAACAAGGGGAAAAAAACAGGACCTTGTAAACCAGGGAGATATATCTATGTGTGATGCCAGCATGTATTTCTCTTAAGGTCTGTTTTGCTAACCTTTAAAAGAAAAGAAACAAAATACTGTTAGAATATTTGTGTGTGTGTGTATGTGTGTGTGTGTGTGTGTGTGTGTGTGTATGTGTATGTGTATAAATATCAATTTTTAATTGTGAAAATCTGTTTTGTAAAGTTGACAGAACCACTGTGAAGGTAATAACTGACTGTTGTATATTCTTGTTTTAACATTTGGTAC
The DNA here is from genome assembly GCF_000164805.1 of Carlito syrichta. NCBI lineage: Eukaryota > Metazoa > Chordata > Mammalia > Primates > Tarsiidae > Carlito > Carlito syrichta. The sequence goes on from NW_007067427.1 coordinate 90,507, forward strand.
CATAGTAAGAGTAGTAATTTGTTTTTTTTTTTTCTGACAAGCATTCATGGAATTATGAGGTGTAACAGGAAAAATGCCGATTAGGACTTAGATGGAACTTTTGAAGTAATGGTTAAATGGGAGGGTCACACAGGATTTCTGTTTAGAGAATAATCCTACTTTGAATACCCCTTCCTTGGTTCAGAGAAACCAGTTCATCTTTCTTTAACTGCTGAATGGTAACTTGCTAAACATTTTACATTTATTATCTCATCTCACAAGGGTAGGTATTATTACATCCACTTTATAGGTAAGGAACTTGTAGTAACTTAAGAGTCATATAGTTGTAGCTGGGATTATAACAGTACATTATAACAGGTACTGCTCCTTGATCAAGATCTTGTTCAGATGTCAGTGCCTGTAAAACTTTCCTTGAGACATACTTCTGTAAAATTTACAGTCTTCCTCAATTGTAGGCTCAGGTCTATTTGTGCTTGCTCTTTTAAAGATTTATTCTTGGAATTAAGGTGATGTTTTAGTTGTCATGTAATCTATAGGGAGTCTTCCCATAGAAAGTAAATAATGTCTTAAGGTAGAGATCATTAATCTTGATATTCTGAGGGATGTTACTGCACCACTTACAATCTTCAAAACCATAGCAATTGAAATGTTTTTGTCATGAATTATCTATTTTCTCCATTGTGGGTTATCTGCATATAGTTTTAAAATTTTTATTATGGAAAACTTCAGGTAAAGTGTGGTATGTTGAATGCATTCTTATACTAGAATCAGGGATAAAGTGAAATTTGTCGTGCTTTCTCCCTCCTTGGCTCCTGGAATCCTGGCAGGATACTGAATGTTTTTTTCTGTGGAGACTGGTCTGAAAGAAAGGGCAGATTCGGACATGGGGGGAGTCCCTGGCAGAAGGGCTGCTTCTTTGCTCAGCTCAATTGCTAGCATATTGTCCTTACACACGGCTCCAAGCCAAGGATGGACATCTAAAGACAGCCTCTGTTTTCAAAATGTGAGATCAAAACAGAGACAAACAGGAAAAACAACTTGTCGTCCACAATATGAAACAGAAAACAGAAAAAAGAGCTAAAATAAAAGTATAAGATCTCCAGAGCTCTAAGAGATTTGCATCTGTGAAAGGCAAACAGGAGTCTTTTCAAAAGTACGTCCAAATGATAAAAATTGAAAGAAACTGGAAATAAACTCAGTAGAAGCATTGGGAAATAATGTTGAAGAAATATCCTAGAACATGGAAAGAAATGAAAGGGAAAATGAAAAAAGAAAGAAAATAGGATGATGAATTCAGTAGGTGCAACATACAAATAATAAGAGTTGAAAATAATAATGCCATTATGCCAAAAAAAGTACATGCCTTAATTAAAAAATGTTTTATTGCTAAGAAATGTTTGCAATCGTCTGAGCCCTCAGTGAGTTATCTTTTTTCTGGTGGTGGGTCTTGCCTTGATGTGGATGGTTGCTGACTAACCAGGATGGTGGGTGCTGAAGGTTGGGTTGGCTGTGCCAGTTTCTCAACTCAGTCACATCTTCAGGCTCCACTTCTAGTTCTGGTTCTCTTGCTGTTTCTGCCACATCTGCCAGTGACTTCCTCCATTAAAGTCTTGAACCCCTGAAAATCATCCATGAGTGTTGGAATCAACTTTTTCCAAGTTCCTGTTAATGTTGGTATTAACAGGAGAAGGCAAAATGGAGGAACCACAGGTTGGTTCTGAGCAGTCAGAAGACACACCACAGTTATCAATTAAATTCTTGGTCTTTCACGGACATGGTTTGTGGCGCCTAAAAGTTACAATAGTAACATTAAAGATCATTGATCACAGATCACCATAACAGATATAATAATAATGAAATAGTTTGAAATATTGTGAGAATTACTAAAATGTGGCACAGAGACATTAAGTGAGCACATGCTATTTGAAAAATGATGCCAATAGACTTGCTCGGTGTTGGATTGCCACAAACCTTCAATTTGTAATTTAAAAAACCAGCCAAGCCGGGCTCAGCGGCTCAGCCTGTAATCCCTCTCCTTTGGGAGGCTGAGGTGAGTGGATTGCTTGAGCCCGTGGGTTCGAGATTCTCCTGGGCAACTTGGCGAGACCTCATCTCTACAATAAATCAAAAAATAGCCGGGCGTGGTAGTGCGCGCCTGTAGTTCCAGCTACTTGGAAGACTGAGACGGAAGGATCGCCGGAGCCCAGCAGGTCAAGGCTGCGGTGGTCGGGAGTGGCCACTGCACTCCAGTCTGAGCGACAGAGTGAGACTCCAACTCAAAAAAAAAAAAACCAGCCAAACAAACGAACTTGTACCTATGGCTAAGTCACTTACCTGTTCCTGTAAAGTAGTGAACCTGAGATTATTTTGAGGAAATATGACTTCATTTTTAAGTACGTAGAACCATCCTGGCATGGTAAGTGCTATACAGTTATTTAGTTAAGTAAACCTCTAAGCCAGGCATAGTGGCTTATTCCTATAGTCCTGACAGTTTGGAAGGCTGAGGTGGGAGGATCACTTGAGCCTAGGAGCTTGAGACCAGTCTGGGCAACATAAGGAGACCCATCTCTTAAATAAATTTAAAAAATTAATTTGTATTCCCAGCTGCTCAGGTGGCTGAGGTGGGAGGATCACCTGAGTCTAGGAGTTCAAGGCTGCAGTGATCTATGGTTGTGCCACTTCACTGTAGCCTGGGCCACAGAATGAGACATTATCCCTTTAAAGAAAAACAAAAAAATTCAGATAAACCTGGAAGCCTCAGGTCTAGTTTTAGACCTTTCTGTCTTGTGAGTTCCAAGTCAGTCCAATCAACTTCTGCATTTTAGGAAAATCACTTTTTAAGATTTAAATAATTTTATTGAAGACATAAGTTACTCAGATGTTCACAGGTTATAGACAAAACAAAGAAACCTGGTAAAGTCAGGCTTGGTAGAGGAGAAATGGTACTAGGAAATATTCAGAATCTGAGGTGTGCTTACTTGATCTTAATGGGGAGTACAAACACCCCAAGTGAATTTAAACAGATCATGCATTGTTGTCTGTATAGCTCCCTTGAGAGGAATTCATTAGCCATTATCCCTAGGTGTTTGTTCCAACCTCTTATTTCCCCTGAGTGCTTTTGGGGCTCAAGGAAATATCCGTATTATTGGTTAATTATTGAGGCCTGGAGCCTAGTTTAGGGCTGTTTCAGTTGATAATATTTTTATTTGGAATATAAAAGGAAAAGTGATTCTCATTTTGGGAATGAAATATAACACAGTTTGGGTTCATTGGCTTAGTTCTGAGATCCTTGTTAGAGAGGGTTCGATTTGGATAGAGTAAAACAGGCAGTTGGATAGATTGTCAACTTGTTTGGGAAGACAAATGACACAGGAAAAGGAAAGAAGGTACAGATCGAGTATCCTAATCTGAAAATCTGAAATCTGAATTGCTGTAAAATATGAAAGTTTTTGAATGCTGACATGGCATACAAAGGAAATGCTCATTATAAAAAATTACAAAATCTGAAATACTTCTGGTCCCAAGTATCTCAGATAAGGAATACTTACTTGAAGTAGAGAAGAAGGTGGAAAGAACTAGTGTCTGTTTAACAGTTTAGTAGGTTGAACCAACACAAAATTAGAAAAAGCCATGTGTTGGAATGTTAAATATACATTTTTTTTTTGGTAAGAACAATTCAGTTATCTCATTATGCCATCTGTATTCATTAAATTATATTGAACAACTGTCTTCAAAATACCAGAGTAGAAATAGTAAGATCTGCTTGTTGAATGTAGTGCTTCCTAGGACATTGCTTAACCCTCTCAGGTATTCTTATTCTTAGTATAGGCCTTTTTAAGGATTTTATCTCAAGTTATTATTTCTTTTAATTTATTCATTTATTTTTTTATTGATCTGTAAATATTGTACATATTTTTTGGGTCCATATGTTACTTTGATACCTGTATGCAAATGTGTAATGATCAATCAGGATAGTTGGGACAGCTACCTCAGACATTTACCTTTTCTTTGTATTGGGAACATTATAACTCTTTTAGTTATTTTTAAATATACAGGTTATTGTTAACTATGATTTCCCTACTGTACTATTGAATATTATAGTTTATTTCCTCTAACTGTATTTATGTCCCTTTTTACCAGCCTCTCTTCTCTCCCCCCCAGCCCTAAATTTCAGTTCCCAGCCTCTGTTAATTACCAATCTACTCTTTATCTCTATCAGATCCACTTTTTAAAGCTCTCACATATGAATGAGAACATGAGACATTTGTCTTTTTTGCCTGGCTTATTTAACTTAATATAATGACTTCCAGTTCCATCTATGTTGCTGCAAGTAACGGGATTTTATTCTTTTTCTTAATGACTGAATAATATTCCTTGTGTATATATACCTTTTCTTTATCCATTCATCTATTAATGGACATTTAGCTTGATTCCGTATCTTGGTTATTGTGAGTAGTGTGACAATAAACATGGGAATACAGATATCACTTCAGTATACTGATTTTCTTTCTTTTGAGTATATACCTACAGTGGAATTGCTGGATCATATGTTCTTTTTTTAAAATTATTTTTATTTTAAAGATGTGGGGTACAATTCAGGATTAGCTACATAAGTGGTTATCGTACAAGTAAAGTTTGGATGCCATGCCCTTACTGATGGTATGTGCTCCCCATCCCCTAGCAGTGTCCCACTACTGCCAATCCCTTTTTTATAGTGTTATGATAAATGTTCAGGGTCAGCTTATGAGTGAGTACATGTAGTCCTCAGATCTTTGTTTCTGTGATAGATCATTGAGTATTATAGACTCTAAATCCATCCAAGTTGCTGTGAAGTCCATAATTTTGTTTTTCTTTATGGCTGCATAATATTCCATCATGTGTATTTACCACATTTTCTTTATCCAGGCCACTTTCAGTGGGCAGCACGGTTGGTTCCATGGTTTTGCTATTGTAAATAGTGCTGCAATAAACATATGTGTGCAGGTATCTTTTTTACAGAGCGATTTTAGTTCCTCTGGTTATATTCACAGAAGGGGGATTGCTTGGTCATATGTAAGATTGATTTTTAGATCTTTTAGAAATCGCCACACTGTTTTCACAGTGGTTGTACTAGTTTACACTTTCATATGTTCTATATTACTGTTTATTGTTTTAGAGACAAGATCTTGCTCTGTCACCTGAGCTTCCTATAACTTCAAATTCTTAGGCTTAAGTGATCCTCTCACCTTAGCCTCTCAAGTAGCTAGGATTACAGGTGTGTGCCACCATGCTCAGCTAATTAAAAAAAAAAAATTTGTAGAGACAAGGTCAGGCTGTGTGCCTATGTGGCTATGTGTCTGTTTTTATACTAGTACCAGTTTTGGTTACTACAGCTTTGTTATGTATTTTGAAGTCAGGGGCTGTAATGCCTCTGGCTTTGTTCTTTTTCCTCATAATTGGTTTGGCTATTTGGAATCTTTTGTGGTTCCGTGTAAGTTTTAGGATTTTTTTTTTCTATCTTTGTGGAGAATGTCATTGGTATTTTGTTAAGGATTGCAGATTGAATGTGTAAATTACCTTGGCTAGTGTTGCCACTTAACAGTATTAGCTCTTCAAATCCATGAGTGTGGATTATTTTTCCCTTTTTTTTGTATCCTCTTCAGTTTCTTTCTTTAGTGTTTTATAGTTTTCCTTTTATAGATCATTTACTTCTTTTGTTAAATTCATTGCTAGGTAATTTATATTCTTTGTATCTATCGCAAAGGGGATTGCTTTTTAAATTTCTTTTGCAAGTTGCTCTTTGTCAGACGGCATATTTAAATGCTACTGATTTTTGTATGTTGATTTTACATCCTGCAAGTTTACTGAATTCATTTATCAGTTCTAACAATTTATTGGTGGAGTCTAGGTTTTTCTAAGTATAAGATCATGTCATCTGTGAACAAGTCATCTGTGAACAAGTAATTTGACTTTTTCCTTTCCAATTTGGATGCCCTTTATTTTTTTCTTTTTGCCTAATTTATCTGGCCAGGACTTCCAGTACTATGTTCAATAAAAGTGGTGAAAGTAGGCATGCTTGTCTTGTTCCCCATCTTAGAGGAATGGCCTTCAATTTTCCCCCATTTAGTATGATGTTAGTTGTGGATTTGTTATATATGACCTTTATTATTTTGAGGTCTGTTCTTTCTATACCAAGTGTTTTAGTTTTTATAATGAAAGGATGTTGACTTTTATCAAGTGCTTTTACAGCATCTATGGAAGTGATCATACTGATTTTCTTCTTGGTTCTGTTAATGTGATGTATTACATTTATATTGTTTTGCATATCGAACCATTTTGCATCCCTGGGATGTGTCCCACTTGATCATAGCAAATGATCTTTTTAATGTGTTGTTGAATTTGTTTTGCTAGTTTTTTTTGTGGATTTTTGTATTTATGTATATCAATGGTATTCACCTATAGTTTCCTTTTATTTGGTTGTGTCTGGTTTTGGTATTATTGTAATTCTGGCATTTGAGAAATAGTTTAAAAGTATTCCCTCCTCTTAAATTTTTGGAAGAGTTTGAGTAGAATTGCTATTAGTTCTTCTTTAAATGTTTTGATAGAATGCAGCAGTGGCACTATTAGGTATCAGACTTTTCTTTGATGGGAGACTTTCTATTATGGCTTCCATCTTGTTACTCATTTATTCAGATTTTCTTTTTCTTCATAGTTCATTCTTGGTAGGTTATATGTGTCCAAGAATTTATCCATTTCTTCTAAATTTTCTAATTTGTTGGTGAATTAGTAGTCTTTTTTTTCCTCTTTTAATTTTTATTTTGAAATTGTGGGGTACAATTCAGGGTTAGGCATACAAATGTTCATGGTGCAAGAACCCTTGTTGATGAGGTGTGCCACCCCTTCCCCAGATGGATATCAATTACCGTCATTCCCAGCTATCCCCCCACCCCCCTCCCTGCAGTTTCCCTCTACTTTCAGTCCCTTTCCTACAGTAATATGGTAGTTGTTCCACTTATGAGTGAGAACATGTGATAATCATCTCTTTGTTTCTGTGAAAGATCACTTAGTATTATAAGCTCTAATTCCATCCATGTTGCTTCAAAGTTCATGATATTGTTGTTCTTTATGGCTGCATAATATTCCATTGTGTATATGTACCACATTTTTTTTTATCCAGTCCTCTTTTGGTGGGCAGCATGGTTGGTTCCATGTTCTTGCTATTGTGAACAATGCTATGATAAACATACATGTGCAGGTATTTTTTTAATAGAGTGACCTGAGTTCTTCCAGGTATATGCCTAGTAGGGGGATTGTGGGATCATATGGAAGGTCAATTTTTAGGAGTTTTAGGAATCACCACACTGAGTTCCACAGAGGCTGTACTAGTTTACACTCCTACCAACAACGTAGAAGTATTCCCTTTTCACCACATCTTCTCCAGCATCTGTTATTTTGAGTTATTGATGATGGCCATTCTGACTGGAGTTAGGTGGCATCTTAGCGTAGTTTTATTTGCATCTCCTTGATGATTAGTGAGGCTGAACATTTTTTCATGCGTCTTTTGGCTGCTCGTATAGAGACACTTCTTTTGAGAAGTGTCCTTTTGAGAAGTGTCTATTCATATCTTTTGCCCACTTTGTAATGGGGCTGTTTGTTTTTTTCTTTTCAAATTAGTAGTCTTAGGATTTTTTTTTTTTTTCTATAGTATCAGTATAGTGGCTGGGTTTCAAGAAAACCAAAGGAATCTTGGTCACCTTTTTTGGATTTTGTTTTTCACCTTTTATTTTCTAGCCTAGGAAGTCCCTTCCCCAGAGTCAAGAGCCCATCTAGGTCCAACAGGAGGGAATACAGACTCTACCTTTTTACAGAAAGAGTTATCAAAGTCACGCTGGAAGAAGGGCATATTTAAACATTTAAGTAATTGTTTTTCCTTTTTTTTTTTTAAAAAAAAAAGAAGTAATGTCTTGCTGTGTTGTCTAGGCTGGACTCAAACTCCTGGACTCAAGCAGTCTTCTTGCCTTGGCCTCCCAAAGTGCTGGGATCACAGACATGAGCCATCATACCCATTCATGTTGGTTTCTCTGTCTAGTAAAATCAGTGTAAGAAATTCAGGTTAGACTCCTTATGAGAAAATAAACCCAAGTCTGGCATAAAAGTCCAAAATTAGGAAGAAGACAACTTTTACACTAATCTATTTATTTAAAGATTTACTTTAACTAGGAACATTACTCAAGTTCTTAAAACTCTTAGTTTTTTATACCGTAGTTTCTTTTAATTTAGCTGTATCAATTTGTACTTCTTTGCTTATTCTCTCATTCTAGCAACCAGCTATACTTCTTTTGACACCCTCTCTCCTCTTTCCTGCTTCAGTAAACATTTCAAGTTTTTTTAAATCGTCTGTACTGAAAACATAGTGAGGTTGTTCTCTTGATGGGATCTTAATCTGTACAGTGATTATAAATGAGGGAATTCTGGAATAATGAGTAAGGTGTTTATTGTGTTCCTTGCATCTCTCTTTCTTTTTTCTATGTGCTTCATTAACATTTATATCAGATTGTGGATTGGGGCTCAATTTCAGGGCTTATTAACACTTGTTTCTTCAAATATCGACTTGGGACTGCCCCAGTTCTTTTGAGAGAAGAAGAAAAAATTAGTTCTGAAGAACCCTTGATATATTTCCTATGTTCATTAAAGGGAGATCTGAAGTTGTAGACAGCCAGCAGCAATCACTGATAAGTCATTTGTGTTCCTATTCCAGTAAACACGTGGGCCCTTTCCTACAGTTATTGAAACTGGGCAACCTGACTGAAAAGTTAGAGCTATTAGGTACCTTGAGCCAGAATTCAGGAAAGTGTGGTCAGCAGGTTAGTGTTGGTACTGGTGCTCTTAACAGCCTCAGGCAAGATAAGCGTGGAAATTTAGTGTAAGCATTAGAAATCTCCATGACAATTTGATAATAATTTATGTTTATTGACTCTAATTATAGAAATTTTATGCTTGACTTTTGTATTTCTTTTTTTTAATTTTAATTTTTTTAGCAATTCTTTTTCATTGTATTTTATAAAAGTATTGATCTGTGACTGGTTGGAAATTAAAACAAAACTGGGCCTTCAATACAGATAGCTTGAGGTTAGTTGCACTATTTAACTCATGTAAAAACAGTTTCAGGTTTTTAAATCTTTTCATTTTCTCTCTTTTCTTGAAAAAGATTTTCTGTAGTGTGCAAAAGTAGCGGATTCCTACTACTCTAAGAGTAAATGATTAATCTTGAAAAGTTTTAAAAAGTGTAATTGGCCATAGATGCAGAAGGGCTACAATAACAAAGCCCTGTGGAGGACTACCTTTCTACAGTGAGGAGGGTAAAAGGCGTTTTTCATTTAGAGGCACACAGATAATTGGCAGCTTCAGTTGTTCTACTTTAACTGTGGGACAGAACAACACAGAGAAGTCTGTTATTTAGTAACAACAGAATAGTCAATGTAGCAGAATGTAATTCTTGGGACTTTTCATTCATAGTTGAGGTTACCCCTCAAACTGACTAAACCATGGTAACTGCCCAAAAAGGTGACTCAGATGTCAGGATCTCCGAACCCATAAGACCACCAAAAAAGACAAACATGAAGACACGTGAATGCTGCCAGCAAGGGATTTGAGAGGTAATTTTTTTTTTTTTTTTTTTTTTTTTT
>NW_007067427.1:100191-153564 GCF_000164805.1 Carlito syrichta
GATGAGGTCTCACCAAATTGCCCAGACTGGTCTCAAACCCGTGGGCTCAGGCAATCCTCTCACCTCGGCCTCCCAAAGTGCTGGAATTATAGGCGTAAGCGACTGTGCCCGACTTGGGAGGTTATTAACAGAACCAGGCACAGAACTACCTGAAGGGAGTCTGAAGGCTTGGTGATAGGAATGCTGCTTATTTGAGAATTTATAACACAAATTGGACTTTGACAAGCATATAAATCATTAACTGTAAAACAAAACAACATTCGGTCATGGAAAACTACTTCGCTCTGGTAAAACATTGTAATGTAGTACAGGTTTACCTTTTTAAAAATGTTTTGGTTTATTTTTTTGAAGACTAATGAAGGATTTCGCCACTGATTTTTGGAGCCAAAGAGATGTATTCAGATGGTGTCATATTTTTGGTTTAGCCCCTTCCCTGACATGCTCAATGTTTATTCTAAGTAGTGTTTTTCCATTGTTAATATATCTTTTCTTGTGGCCACTTTTTTTTTTAACCCCCACCTGCACCCTCCATGTGGCTACTCTTAAATGTGTTTTTTTATTTTTTCCTTTTACAGGAACCAATTGATGCTATACTTTACTTAGTTGTCTTTATTGTCCAAAGACACCTTTTGGGGTACAAAAGGAACAGGAAAAATAATCAGAAGTACAGTTGGTTGTTTTGATGATCCACTAACTTTATTAAATTCATTTATCCCAACAGTTTATTTAAAGTAGATTCTTTTAGATTTATTTAATATATAATCTGTGCATAATGACAGTTTTTTATAAATATTCTGTGAATAATGATAGTTTTATTTTTTCCTTCTCAACCTTTATGTTTTACTTACCTTTTTTTGCTATGACACTTGGCAGTGACTTCCAGAACAATGTCATACGGTAGTAATAAAGGAGGTATTCATATTTTATATCCAATTTAGAGAATAGAAGTGGTTTTTTTGTTTGTTTGTTTAAAGCGGTATTTGTTTCATGTAGATACTTTTCATCAGATTAAGCACTCTCTTCCTATTTCTATTTTGCTAAGAGTTTTTATCATGAGTGGTTGGTAAACTTTATCAGGTTGGGCACAGTGGCTCACAACTATAATTCCAGCACTTTGGGAGGCCAAGGTGAGAGTATTGCCTGAGCCCAGGGGTTCAAGACCAGCCAGGGCAACTTGGTGAGACCTCATCTCTACAATAAATCAAAAAATTAGCTGGTGGTGGCGGCGTGTGCCTGTATTTCCAGCTACTTGAACGCTAAGGCAGAAGGATCACCAGAGCCCAGCAGTTCGAGGCTGCAGTGGCCGTGAATGTGCCACTGTACTCCAGCCTGGGTGACAGCGTGAGACTCCAACTAAAACACACACACACACACACACACACACACACACACACACACACACACCTTTATCAGATATTTTTTCTGTATCTGTCAAGATAACTATGGCTCTTCTTTTTAAGAATGTGGTGAATTACATTAATTGCATTTTGAATGTATAACCATCTTAACTTCCTAGAATAATCTCCTTTTGGTCATAATGTGTTATTCTTTTTAAATGTTGCTGAATTAAATTTGCTAATAATCTGTGAAGATTTTTGCATCTGTGTTATAAGAAAGATTGACATTCTTTCTCGTATGTCCTTCCCAGGTTTTGATTTTCCTATTTTACTTATAAACAAGTGGAGAAATGTTTTATATTTGTTTTCTGGAAAAATTCTGTGAGATTACTATTATCTCTTCCTTAATTGATTGAAAGTATTGAAATATTCCTTTGTGCAGAGAATTATAGACAGACTATTTTTAATAGAATGGTCTATTTCAAATTTATGTTTCTTGTTTCATTTTTGCTAAGTTGTGTTTTGCAGAGAATTGTTCTATCTAAGTTTTCACATTCACTGGCATAAAGTTTATAATCTCTTATTAATGTATTAATAGTTCATTATCTCTTATTGTGTTATTATTCTTACCTGTTCTTCATTCTTGAAATTGCTAGCTTCTCTTGCCTTTATTTATCCTTCATTAGTTTTACTAGAGATGTATCAATTTTATTTTATTGTTTTAAAGAAATAGCTTTTGATTTTGTTCAGTTTCTAAATTGTCCTGTTAGGTATGCATACTTATGTCACTGATTTCTAAAACTTCATTTCTGATACATGCATTTAAATGTATAGACTTTAATGTAAGTACAGCTTTGTCTATATCCAAGTTTTGATATGTCTTTGCACGATTTCAATTCAAAATACTTTGAGTTCCTTTTTGACTAGTAGGTTACATGAAATATATTGCTTAATTTCCTGACAATGGAGGGTTTTCTAGTTATTTTTAAATTGTTGGCTAGCCTAATACTAGACACAGAACATACTCTGAATAATTTTGATCATTTGATATTTATTGAATTTTGTTATTTCACTCAGCATATATGGCCAATTTTAGAAAATCCTTCATGTGTACTTCAAGTGATTATGCATTATCCTTTTGAGTATAGTGTCACTTTCTATGTCAGTTAGATCTAGTTTGTTAATTGTGCTGTTTAAGTCTTCTATGGTAGAAGAAGAACTTTTAGTACCAGAAGTTAGAAGGGGTATGTATATTTAATTATACTCAGAAGTACCGCACCACACTATATCCCCCTTCCTGTTTTTTCCATCTCGGTCTTGCTTCCTCCATATGTAACCTGTGTTACTGATCTTTCATTTCTATTTTGTTGTTTTATTTTACACATGTGAGCAGATACACTTATATTTTCCTATCTCTCCCTTTTATACAAGAGATGTGTTGTGGCTATCCTTTGCACTCAGAATTTTGAACTTAACAATAAATGTATCCTGGAAATAATACTTAATTATAGGGATCTTTCTTGTTCCTTTAATTTTTTCCCCCAATGGAATAATAATAATACTTTATCATGGAAAAGTACCATTGTTTATTCAATTATTCTCTTATGAATGGGCATTCAATGTTTTCCAGTACCTTGCAAGGCTGCAGTGAATAACCTTACTTACATGTATTTTCATATTGTTGTAAGTATATGTCTTAGCTTGGCTACTGTGACAAAATATATAAATTGGATGGCTTATAAACAATAGAAACTTATTTCTTACCATTTTGAAGGCTGGAAGTCCTAGGTCAAGGTGCCAGCCTGGTATAGTTCTGGTGAGGGCCCAGTCAGCCGGTTGCAGACTGCTAACTTATATCCTCAAGCAAATCTCTGGATAGCAGAGAGAAGAAGCATGTTTTCTTGGACTCTTATAAGGTATTAATCCCGTTCATGAGGGTCCCACCTTTATGATCTCATCTAATCCTAATTACCTTCCAAAGACCCCCCCACTTTGTAATATCATCACAACATATGAATTTTGAGAGGACACAGACATTCAGTCCATAACAGTATATCTTTGGCATAAATTCCTTGAAGTGGAATTGAGAGGTCAGTAGGTAAAGGCACATGTAGTTTTGTTAGGTACTGTATTGCCAAATTCTCTTACTTAAAGATTGAATGATTTGCATTCCCACCAGCAAGGTATGATTGTTGCTGTTTCCTCACACCCTTATTGATAGAATACTGCTATGTCTTTTTTAAAGAAATCATTCAACAGTTGTTTAAATGTTTATATTTTTACAGAGGTCAAATTCCCATAATATGAAGTTCACCATTTTAACCACTTCAAAATGTACAGTTGAATGTTTTTTTTAGTATAGTCCCAATGTTGTGCAACCATCACCACTAATTCCAGAACATTTCTATCCTTTCCAAAAGAAACCCCTACTAGCTGTCATTCCCGACTCTACTCTCCTGACAGCCAAGTAATCTACCTTCTTGTCTCTATAGTGACATAGTCTAGACATTTTATGTAAGTAGAATTGGTATAATTTGTGGCTTTTTATGTCTAGTTTCTTTGACTTATAATAATGTTTTCAAGATTCATCCATGTTGTAGTATGTATTAATACTTTATTCCTTTTTTTGCTAGAGTATTTCATTGTTGGGTATACCACATTTTGTTTAATCCATTTATCCATTGATGGATATTTTGGTTTATTTTCACTTTTTGGCTAATATGAATAATACTGTTGTGAACATTCATGTACACATTTTTATTTGGAGTATGTTTTCAGTTCTCATGGACATATTCCTAGGATTAGAATTGTTTGGTTATATGGGAACTGTTTTTTTTTAAGTTGGAGTCTCACTGTGTCACCCAGACTGGAGTGCAGTGGCTGCTTCCGGCCACCGCAGCCTCGACCTGCTGGGCTCCGGTGATCCTTCTGCCTCAGCCTTCTGAGTAGCCGGAATTACAGGCGCGCGCTGCCACGCCCGGCTGATTTTTTGATTTATTGTAGAGATGAGGTCTCGCTGCCCAGGCAGGTCTCGAACACGCAGGCTCAGGCAGTCCTCTCACCTCCGCCTCCCAAAGGTGCGGGATTACAGGCTGAGCCACCGAGCCCGGCTGGGAACTCTTATGTTTAACGTTTTGTGACCTGCCAAACTATTTCCATAGTGGATGCACCATTTTACTTCTGGTTGCACCACTAGCAATTTTAGAGGGTTCCAGTTTTTCTACATCTTTGCCTACTCTTGTTATACCTTTTAAATAAATTCTCTGGTCATATCTTTTTCTTACTTTTCTACCATTTTCCCCCTCATTTTAAAAGACTTTTTGTATACAGTCAGGGTATTAGCTTTTTTCTATGAGTACGTGTATTTTTCTTCTGTTTTATTGTTATTTTTTTACTTAGTTTATGAATTTTCCTTTTTACTATGATATCACACCTTTTTGTTAACTAAATGGAAAACATTGTGGATAAAAAAATTATTATTTGTGCTTTAGTTGATACTGTCTTTCTCTATGGAGGGTTGACCCTTTTCTTTGCAGGGCAGCTTGGGTCACTAAATTAACTTTATGGTGGATCTGAGCAGAGACTGTGCTCCAGGTTTATAAAGCTCTCCTTCTGCTTCCAGCTCTTCTCATTGTGAGCCTGGGGATGTCCTGAGACAACTTCGGTGAATCCTGAAGTCTAATTCCCATTTCCTAAGCCTTCTCTACCTATCTCCCTATGCTTTTAGAGGCTCCTTCTTGGCTCAGTAACTACATAAGGGGACAGCAAGCAGTGTTTGACTCAGTCTCCACTTTCCCTTCTCACCGGAATCCTGGGCCCCTCAAGGTTAGGATTTGCTCTCTTGTAGCCAAAAGTGCTGCTGATTTTTCTCATTAGAAACCTTTTCTTGTCTCTTCAGGCTCTTGAGGGCTTAGAATTGGCAAATGCCCCATGGGAAAAAGCAGCTAGCTGTTAAGTATAATTTCCTTACTCCATCTGTGTCCCTCATTGTCTTGGTTGCTTCAGAATGTCTCTGTCTTGATCCCTTCAAGTATTGTTTGGGTTTTCAAACAATTTTAATCTGAATTTTCTGACTTTTCTTAGCGGGAGTTGTAGGGTTGCCCAAGCTATTCTTTCTTACTTAAATGGAAGTCCTATCACACTTCAAAAAGTTTGATTGTGTATGGTTGTTGTTGTTGTTGTTGTTTTATTTTCAGTTGTTCTATGTCTGATTCTGCTGTTTAACAGTGACTTGACTAAATGGGAGGACCTTGTTTTAATTAGTGTTTTTAATCACCAGTGCCTAGTGTGTATGATGACTACTCATTGAATTTTTAGTTATGAAGAAAGAACTTAGATAAAAGTTTTCAAAAGTGGGCAGCAAGTAAACAAATGTAGTTTTGCTATGAGATTTCCCACAAATTTAAAGACTGATTTTAAAAAAAAGGAGGCAGGTGTGGTTTCATTGTTTATCGATAACACAATGCATTTTTGAAGCAGCTGAAATAGAGTCCTGGCCTTTTAATAATTGGTTAAACAAGCATTTGTTATGCTACTATAAATCAGTTACTGTTCTGAGCATAGTGATTATTCTGGTGAATTTGGAGTTTGTTCTCCTCAGGCTCCTTCTGCTTGTAACATATGGAGAGAGAATATAGGACAGTGTTAATATATATATCATATTACATTGTAATTAGTAGATTTCAAATATTGTATACGAAAAATTATATTTTTCTCTTAACAGAATATGACAGATACTTAGCATCTAGCAAAATAATGGCAGCTGCTTACCTTGACCCAAACTTGAATCACACACCAAATTCAAGTACAAAGACTCACCTGGGTACTGGCATGGAGCGTTCCCCTGGTGCGATGGAGCGAGTATTAAAGGTCTTTCATTATTTTGAAAGCAATAGTGAGCCAACCACCTGGGCCAGTATTATCAGACATGGAGATGCTACTGATGTCAGGGTAAGTACATTTTCCCACGAAACACTTTTAATGTTTATTTAGGTTAAATTTTAATGACACATGCAAAAAAAGATTCTGTAATAGTTTTTATTTAACCAATCAGGGACTTCACATATTATAGGGATGCTAACTTTCTCTTTGTAAGATTTATTTAGTTAATATGTGACTGGTCAGAGTTTTAATTGTTGTAAAATTTCTTAGGACAATAATAGTTGAATCATATTTTAGTCATAAGATGCTATTGACTTGTTCTTCCCTCCTAGATGTTTTTTGGTTTTTTAAAAAATATACTCTTGGAAGAGTACCAGGAAACAAAACAATTAAAATAGATGGATTAAGAAAATAATTTTCCTTGGCCAGGCATGGTAGCTCATGCCTGTAATCCCAGCACTTTGGGAGGTTGAGGTAAGAGGATTGCCTGAGTCTACAGGTTTTGAGACCAGCCTGGGCAACTTGGCCAGATCTCATCTCTACAATAAATCAAAAATTTAGCCGGGCATGGTGGCGCACACCTGTGGTTCTAGCTACTTGGAAAGCTGAGGCTGAAGGATCACCTGAGCCCAGCAGGTCGAGGCTGCAATGACCTTGAGCATGCCACCACACTCCAGCCTGGGAGACAGAATGAGACTCCAGCTTAAAAAAAAAAAGAAAAAGAAAAGAAAAGAAAAAAATTTTTCCAGAAAGCATAAAATTGAAGGCATTTGAATAACTTCAAATAGGATAATTTATTTTAAAACTGTTGAAAATATACTATATACCAGACATTGTGCTAGATTCCGGGGATGTATAAGGCCCGTGTGGCTCTTGCAGCTTCAGATCTATAGAGGGAGAGACAGACATCCATGGGTGCAATTATAGTAGAGTACAAAAGTACCTCACTGGAGGTTGTACTAGATGTTGTGGAAGCATGGAAGAGTAAAGCCTTAAGTGTAGGAGGTGGCACCAGGAAAGGTTTCCTTTGGGTTTTGGAGAGTGAGTAAAGGTAGTGATACAGCATTGAGAAGAACATGCTAGGCAGAGGTAACTGTGTGTTTCTGAAAGTGGGGAGTGAGAAGGTAGCACCATGATTTCAGAAAGCTGAGTATTTAAATTTTCTGGAAGTGTTTGCTTTGATGTAGGGTTAAAGAAATACCTCCTCCTTCCTAACCCCCGCCACTTAGTCTATACTTCTCTTTGTACAAAAATGAAATTAACGTGCTACTTTGTAACTTATATGCCTCAATTATTTTTAGGCAAGATGAAGGGATTGATAGAATTTAGGTTTAAGGCTAAAGTCTTGTATATAAATTATATATGATTTTCCTTTACCTCTGTAAAATTATAATATTTGTAGACTATTCAAACTGATTAATTATTAAAAGGAGAATCATTCATGATGGAAATATGGTTAATATCTATTCAGGTACAAAATTTAAAAAAATATATATATATTTTTTCTTTGAGTTGGAGTCTCACTCTGTTGCCCTGGTTGGAGTGCAGTGGCATGCTCACAGCCACTGCAACCTCGACCTGCTGGGCTCAGATGATCCTTCTGCCTTAGCCTTCCAAGTAGCTGGAACCATAGGCACGTGCCACCATGCTTGGCTAATTTTTTGATTTATTGTAGAAATGAGGTCTCACTAAGTTGCCCAGGCTGGTCTCGAACCCATGGCCTCAGACAGTCCTCTCACCTCGGCCTTCCAAAGTACTGGGATTATAGGCATGAGCCACCGCACCAGGCCTCAAAATAAAATATTATAGCCTCTTTTTACAAACTTTGTATGAACCTCCTTAGTTTTTTTCTTGTTCTGTTTTATATCTAACTTTGTAAACACTATCACCTGGTAGACAGGCCTGCAACAAGTGTCCTGCCTTAATGTTAATCAGATAATTCTTACTGGAAAGAAACCTGGTAGATGTAACTTTATGGAAAGGCTTTTAGTGTATATTCTAGTCTTTATAGTTTTCAAACACAATGAATGAGAGAACCCTTCATTGTGTCAGCCTTACTAAAATTCATAACAGTCATACAGGAGGAAAACCTTTCAAAGATTATGAATTTGACAATACATTTAGTAAAAATCTTCAAGACTTATTATATCAGAAAATTCACCTAGAAAAGACTCTGTTACAGATATGCTATCGTTTTAGCATCAGACTTCCCGCATGTGAAAGGATTATTACCACTGAGAGCCAGTGGTCACTGTAGGCATGTCAGTCTTTAACCAGTGTTAAAAACTTACTAGACACCCAAACATTCATTTATGAAGAAAAATTTGCATCAGATACAAATGCATAGGTTATCAGAACATATTTATCAAACTTCTGTGAAGATGAATATGAGCAAGTCTATATGGTTAGAAAGCAAGCTGTTTTATTTAGTTCGTGTTTTATTTATTTATTTCATGGCAATTGGCAAGTGTTTGAAATTTAATTACCTTTATCAATTGATGATTTTTAAGGCAGGAAAATCACAAAAGACATTGAATTCACCATGGCTTTTTCCTGGTATAGTATGGGATGCACATGATACTGCGTCACTGTGTTAGAGGGCTGGATATTATTCATAACCCTCTCCATTGAATGTTTTGATGCTGATAACGTTGGCACGTGCAATATATTAATTGTAAATTAATTAGTGGATACATCTGCACATCTGGACAAAGCAGTGCTGAAGAACATATCTATGACATCTTTCTAATAACAAGTATCAGATAAAGGAACGTCATTGTTATGGAGGTTAATATGTATTGTTAGGAAAGAGACAAATGGAACAAACATGATAGCTATTGAAGGTCTGATGACTTTAAACTCAAAAATGAGGAATAAGTTAAGAATCTAAGTGCAGTCACTTGGCAGAAATGGTTCAGTAACGATTACTAAAACAGTGCTGACAGACTGGTTGTTCTGTCCCTAAATAGCCCAGGAACCTGTGGTTGCAAACACCACCTATCTTGGCCATAGCTTTAGCTGAGCGTCAGTACCATGCTCCAGACAGCTGTGGAGATAAGTATGGTGTTAATCCAGAATGGCCAAGATTAACCCAGGCTGTACAATAATGAATAAGATCTGGAAATATTACAGTGATACTTCAGAGTAATAATGACATAAGAAAATTCCAAATTCTACCACACAAATTTCCTATCTAGGAGAATGACATTTACACCAGATTTTTCATCAGTGGTACTAGATGTAAAAAATATTGGAACAGTATCTTCAAAGAGGTCAGGGAAGATAACTTGTATCTCTGAAGTCTATATCAGATAAATTATTAATCAAGATAATGGGGAATGAAGGTATCTGCAGAGAAATAGTGACATAGAAAGTTAATACCATGGGTTCTCTTTGAAAAACCAATTAGATAATAAAATAGAATGTGGAAAAAAGTGAATCCAGAAGGAAATACTGTGTCAGGATGCAAGAGACAGTTGTCCATTGTTTACTTGCTTCCTGTGTGCAATCTGTCTTGTGCCTCTCTTACGTCCTCCTAGTCTCTCAAAACTGTGACTATGAGTAGTCCCACTCTGCGTTCCCCACCTGTCCCCATGCTCTAATTGGTCTCATTCTAGACTTATGAACTTAGTGCTGCCCAGCTATCATGCTGTATTTCCCCTAGTCCTGTTCTTCTAGGCAGCCATTTCATACCTTCTCCACTTTCTTCAACCTGCGATATCTGAGAACTTCTACACGATCCTATACCCTCCCTTTTTCCAGCATTCGCACCTCTCTTCTCTGTCTTTACATTTCTTGCTACTAAGGAACTGTCCAGTCTGTGAGGATTACCTCGTTTTTCAGTCATTTAGAGCCTTTGCAATAATCTTTTCCTTTTGCTGTCACTCCATATCCAACACGTTAACTAAGTAAGCCTGTCCACATTATCTTCAAAATAATTCTGGAATCCACCCCTTTCATACGACTTCCACTGTTACCTCTTTCTTTGAGCCCTTTCTACTAGCCACATTAATATGTCTCGTTTATATTATCACATAGTTTCCTAACTGACATCCTATTTCCCCACTTGCTCTCCTTGGTCAGAATGATCCTGGTTGAAATGAAAGCCAGAGCACTTTACTCCTCCACTCAGAACCCGGTCTCATTTAGAGTCAGCATGCAATTTCTTCAAGAGTTCCACCCATCCCTTTCTTCCCCTTCATGCCCTGTGATCATCTGTCCTGCTTGTCACTCACTCTCTTTCGGCTTCCTTCTTCTCTAACATGCCAATCGTCTAATCAGTAACTTGCTCAAAAACTCCCCATTTCTCTCAAGAGTAAAAACCAGATTCTTTCTATGGCCTACAAGGACCTCCAGGATCTGGCTCCTTCTTGTTCTCATTATATTTCCTACCATCACCCTCACTCGCTTCTCGGGTCCTCCCTGCTTCTCAGGTCCTCCCAAAGAATGCTAACTATCCCACGCCATTTTTATTTTTCTGTCACTCTGATTTGTTATATTTTATTCAGATTGTGTATTGTTATTAAAATCGTCTTATTCCTTGGTTTGTTTGCTCATGTATTTATTATCTGTTTCCTTCATTGCTCAGTAAGCTCTAGATGGCAAGGGCCTTTTTACTTTCTACTGCTTCGCAGAATTGCTACCAGCACTGCTTCAACCGCCCCCAGCAGACAAACAGCATGTGCTCAGTAGATACTTTTTTGAATATCTACATGATATCCTAGATGAAATGGAGTTTTTGTTTGTTTTTGAGTTGGGGTCTCACTCTGTTGTCCAGGCTGGAGTACTGTGGCACAATCACAGTTAACCTCAACCTCCTGGGCTCAGGTAACCCTTCTGCCTCAGCCTTCTGGGTAGCTGGGACTACAGGCATTCGCTACCACACCTAGCTAAATTTTTATTTATTTATTTATTTTTGGTAGAGAAGAGGTCCTGCTATGATGCCCAGGCTGGTCTCGAACCTCCAGGCTCAAACAGTCCTCCTGCCTCAACCTCTAAACGTGCTAGGATTACAGGTGTGAGCCACCATGGCTGGTGAAATGAAATATATCTGACAGAGATATAGTTAGGAAAATTGGTTGCAAAAATAGAAAGCCTTAACAGATAAATAACCACAAAAGATATTGATAGTCAAAGATTATGCCTATCCAAAGACATACCCCACTTTACTGATATTTCAACAAACTGTCATATCTAGCTTATGTTTTAAAAAGATATTATAAGGCCTCCAAAAATAAATTTTTCCCAGATGCCAGGTCTGGGCAAGTATTGCATAATGTTGCTAAAGATCACGTCACAACTGAGTTCTTGGATAATATTCTTGTCATGTTCAAAACTTCTTAAAATTTTACTAACTGGTACATTGAACTTTTCCAAATATATAGCACAGTCTCAGGCTTCAGACTCTTCATGAGCCTCTAGGGAATGGTTTGGTAGCCTGAGCTTCTAATAGTGAATAAGTTCATGTAGTTTGCTAAAAGGTAGATGTGTTTGGTTGGATTAACACTAATTATTATTACCAAGCTAGTAGTGGGAAGAATGACAGTGGAATATAATATTGTGATCAATTTAAAATCAGCCTTTTAACTGGAATGGGGAAATACTCAAGTGATGTGTGATTCTGTGAGTTTGTGGAAGTTATGAATTCTGTGAGTAGAATTGTCCTGTGCTTAAAAACAACTATAGCTGTAGGGGAAGGGAATCCTTCTGGCAGTTTTCTCTGAGTTCTGTCATAGATGGGTACCTGGAGGACATTCTAGGACTTTCCCATGGCCTCCAGTATTTATTGTTTGACGTCATCCCTGGGTACTTTATGTGTGTCAGAAATGCAAGCTGTTTTCTCTGATAGCGGAGCAGATGAAATGCATTAAAAAACCTGAACATCGAATGTTATGGATTCAAATAATTTTGGCTCCAGAAAGGACTATAGAAGTCTTTGTCTTTATAGGATGGAGAATATCATTTAGGAAGAAAGCTGGGGGGGAGGGGGAACCTTAAGAGAAAAAAAAGAATAAAAACTTTGTTAAGGATAACATGAGATAGCAGAGCATGAGAAAGAAGAATTCTTGAACATAAAAGCCTAGAGGTGGTAATTGCAGTAAGTAGAATGATGGTCCCCTAAAAATGTCTGCATCCTAATTCCCAAAACCTGTGCAGTTGTCCCCTTACATGGCCAAAAGGACTTTGCAAATGTGATTAAGGTTAAGGACTCTGAGATCATGAATCTTTAACAGCAACAGGTCTTTTCTCACTATGGTCAGAGGAGATGACTACAGAAGAAGGGTCGGTGGAATTGCTGGCTTGAAGATGGAGGAAGAAGATCATGAGCTGAGGAATGCAGGTGCCCTCTTGAAGCTAGAAAAGGCAAGCCGAGAGCCTCCAGAAAGCAGTGCATCCTTGCTGACACCTTGATTTTAGCTCAGTGAGACTCATTTCAGACTTGTGATCTCCAGAACTAAAATATATTTGTTGTATTTTAAGCTCCTAAGTTTGTTGTGATTTGTTACAGCAGCAGTAGAGAATTAGTACAGTGACTGTGGACCATCAAGAGACAAAATTGCATTCTTTATCTTGGAGGACTTTTAGAAGGACTTCTAGTTTACTACTGAACTAACAACGGGAAATGTACTAGGTGATGGACAACAGGATTAGATTTCTGGATTTTTGGGATCACTTAGTGATGATAGACTACTAGCAGTACAGGAATAACATGATCAGAGAAGAATGGGTAGGACTCTGTGGGTTTTCTAAATGTGAAGAGTATCTGAAAAAAGAAACACATTGAGAAAAAGAAATACTGCACACTATAAGAAGATCAACTGTGATGATTCTTAGGAGGAAGTAATGAGATGAACTGTGTTAGCAGTGTGTGTTACTTCAGATACCTCTCCTAGTAACAAACAAATCTTAAGTGTGAGAAGATAGATCAAAATGTTAAATGTCCTTTTTTGCCCCCCCAACCTTCCCCACAATCCCTTTAATACTCATTTGCATGTATCCATTATCATGTCTTCCTCCTATGGGACTCTAAGACTTCTGAGGGTAAGGATTGCATCCATCCATCATTGTGGCATTAGCATCATACACATAGTGGGCACTTGGGATGTTCACTGAATGGATAGATGGATGAAGGAAGGAAGGAGGGAAGGGAAGAAGGAAGGAAGGAAGGAGGATTCGTGAAAGAATGAACATGAAGGGAAGGGTCACATTACCTATTTCTAACAGTGATGAAAAATAACTTGTTTCAGAGAACTGTCTAAATGATGTGACCAAATTGAACCAAATAAAATAATAAAAACTTTTAGACATGAACAAAATTATAGCCTTATCTCACTAGTAAGTAACCAGAGAAATGTTAATTATCATAACAGTGGAAAGCCTGTGGGATTTTTTTGACCTACCAAATTGATAATCATTTTAAGATTGATTTTATTTATTATTAGCATATGATTAAAGTCTGATATGTCAAGTACAGTGGTATAGTTTTGTTGGTGGGCAGTTTCATTGGACTTATCAAAAATGTTTCAGTTTAAGTTCATTTTAATCCAGCATATTTATGTCTATGGAATGCCTATACATATGCATGATGACAGCTGGAAGGATTTTCATGACAGTATTGTTTACATGTACACATTTCTTTCTCTTTCAAAAAAGGAAGCAACTATTCATCAGTAGTGAAGTGACTATGCACATTTAATACTATGTTCCTGATAAGACATAAGCATGATATGAACATTTGTTTTATTTTCAACCTTAAAAATAACTTTTCTGCTATGAATGTCTACTATGAGAATTTAATCAGGAAAATTATATATTTCCGAAGCCTGGGATATGAAATAGTGAGATAGAGGTTTCAGAGTAGCCAATTGTTTTGTATTCAACAAGACTAGATTGTCATGTGCCTCCAAAGCCAGGATGAGAAATTTAAATATAATTGATCTACCTTTTGTGACATATTGTCAGTCCATGGCCTGTTACCTCTCTAGAGACAATCACTTTTATTCTAAATGTATGAATATAGATGTACTTGTGTGTGTGTGTGTGTGTGTGTGAGAGACATGGAAATGGCAGCATTTCCATATGATAGCATTGTAGTGTTGAGTATGCATTTCTCACTAAATAGTTCTCAAAGTTGTTTGTTGAATGAGACCAAATATTTGATTCTTGAAATTATTTAAGTTATTGAACCTGTGCATTTAGAACCACATGTTTAACCTGCCTTTTATATTCAGAATATTTGCTGTGTGTTTACTGCTTTTCATTATTGAGTGGAGAATGAAAGTTGAAACCTGGTGTAGTTATAAGGTACTATTGTATAGGAATGCTTTGTTACTCAAAACCAGGCTTGAAATTATTCTGAGTCTCTTCAAGCAGCATGATCAGTGAATAGACGAAAATTTCATCTTTTCCATAAAACTCCAAGACCAGAAAACCTACTTTTCCCTAATAAACACCACAGTCTGGGCTGAGCCTCTCCCATTGAGACTGTTTTGCTGCAGGAGGGCTCCTATATGTGCCCTGTGAGTTCAGAGGAGATGAAGGTAATCTTTTCCTGTGGTCATCAGGAAGGCACTCAGAGAAGGTGGGATTTCTCCTAGGGTATGATTGGTGACAAATACAGGCATAAAATGCAATTTGTGCCCTGTACTGCCTTGCACCCAACATCTGGATTTGGAAGGATAGACCATGTGAACTGAGATAATTGGAGGCCTGTATAGACATGGACTATAACATGAGAGAGGTCGCTCTTGCATCAGTAGTAGCAGTGAGCTGTGGAGTAAGTAGACATATCAACCTGTACTTTACCAAGGGTAACTAGTGTTGGTAAGTCTTGGATGTTGAACTGGCAGAACTGGATGGGAAACAAAGGTGCTTTTGTGGGAACTTCAGAGAGGTGCCAACTCCCGTCCTTTGCAGCTCAGGGATTTGTGTTTTGGCAAGGAGAAGCTGCAGAAGTTACCTTTGAGAGAATTACTAAAAGACATTTCTTCCTGTATGTAAACCTCCCATCCCAGAGCACAAGATTCAAACACTGGAACTCAGGCTGGATTTGTCTTCGCTGGACACCCTTGTATGGGCTTCTGTCATTTACAGTGGCCCTGTCAGGAATTCTAGACCTTGGATCAGAAGGCCAGAAAGGACATTTTATGCCTGTCTCAGTTCCACATAGAAGTCTATAGGCTGTAAACATCCTGCACGTCTTGTTAAGAATTCATCTTCTTTATGAAGCTGTCTTTGATTCTTCCAGCCTGATTCTTTGTTCATGCTTTCTCTCTGATACCATGTTTACTCCCTTCTTCTGTCTCTCCCTCCATACCTCTCTGCCCCTGCATGTGCTTGATAAACAACTTTGTACCTGGGATTAAGTCATCTGAAAGGGAGCTCGACGGTACCATTTCATCTACTCAGGGTTCTGGGAGGTCTGCCATGTGTCAGGTACCAATATTAGAGACACAACCTGGCAGCACAGTTCTCAGTGTGCACATACTGGGTTTCTGACAGTTTTTGTATGTAGTGCATGTTATGATTTATCTTTTCTTATGGGGTTGACTGAAATATCCTTTATCATATCATCAGCAGCATTGTACCACAGTAAAAAAATAGCTGGTGAGTGCAGGAACTTTGAAGATGTGTCTTACATTATCATATTATAGCTTCAGTTGCTGATTTTTAAAACCAGAGAAGACTTTTTTTCATAGACATTTTTATTTTAATATTAGCATCATTTTTTAAAAAACCTCTTAATCATCTAAAAGATTGAGAAGCTTGCAGTGGGTTGTGATTCACCTACCTTCATGTAAAGGGCAGCAGATGGTTACATCATGTTTCCAAGTACGTGCTGCCCATTTACAAACATATTCTCAGATGGTCTTCATACCTGGGTGGGTATAGGGCAAGAGTCAGTTCTGCTACTTACCTTTCTAACACCCCAGGAGAAATTTCGCCTTTTCTTGAAAGCTTTCCCTGATGACCTCATTCAGAGTTTTCTTCTTCTCCTCTGAACTCATGGGCATCCATGCTAGAAGCATTAGATTTGGAGGTATTTTAGATTACTGCATAACTTACAGATAGCAAATGATAAACTGATTAGGCCCAAATTTAAAGAACTTTTCCTATATGGTCAGTAGCAACAGAAATACAACCTTAATTGTATGATCTTGAATGTATGATTTTTTTTAAAAGTGTTATTAATGTTACTGGGGATTAAGTCATCTGAAAGGGAGCAATATGATCTCCTTGGTTTGGAAAATGTTACTCCCTCCTTGGGTCTAGTCCTCAGAAAGTGGTAACTGAGAGATAGCTGGTATGCTTTATAGGTTTGGAGGTGATGATGGTGTAGTTGTAGAAATGTATTTTTAAGCTCACATGCCTATGTATATCAATAAAGGGGAAGAATATCTTTTTGTGCTTTTTCCCCCAAACTTTTCCTTGTTCTTAAAAATACTGTTTGAAAAACAAAAATTCCTAAATAATTTTCTTTATACTCTTATACCAAAGATTTCTGATAATTTACTAAAAGAAATGAACATTGCATTATTTTTTAGCATACAGTTTTTTTTTCAGTTTATAACAGTCATTTTTGTGGGGGGTATGTTTTAGGGCATCATTCAGAAGATAGTGGACAGTCACAAAGTAAAGCATGTGGCCTGCTATGGATTCCGCCTCAGTCATCTGCGGTCAGAGGAGGTTCACTGGCTTCACGTGGATATGGGCGTCTCCAGTGTGAGGGAGAAGTATGAGCTTGCCCACCCACCAGAGGAGTGGAAGTAAGAAACAAACCTACTTTGGTGTGATACACACTTGATATGTTTTGCTTATTAAAAATATGCACGAGAGGATGAATGTATATGCTGAATTTTTACACTGCTTATCATAGTAACTCTTGTATAAATGAAATTGGTTAGTAATTACTAACCAGTGGTCTCTTCTAGACTTCTCTTTAATCAGCTTTGGGGCATCATTAACTTCATTCCTTGAGCCATCTGATTTCAGTCTACTGTGATGGTCTTTTACTAGTCACATTTCTTGCCATTTCTGCTTTGTTTCAACCTTTGCTGAATAGAATTCAAGTCCTAAACCTTTTTTCTTTCTTATTCATTGACATTCTTTTATATAGCAAGGCTTGATATGCCTGTGAGGAGACTATGTCTAATTACCTTATTAATGGACTACATTGCTTGCTTTATTACACCTAGTAATCTAGAGCTCACCTACAAAGAATGGGTGTATATTTGATATTCCCATGCAACACTAAAATTGGGAAGTGATCTTTTTGTGACTCCTATTGAAACATTAAGTCAAAAGAAAATAATTACAAGGTGAATTAGAAGAATTCCCTATAATTGTCCTTTTTCTAGTTCTCCCCTAGAAATTATTCACTATGGTGAATAATTTTTTCACCCTTAAGTCAGTAAAGATGTTAGTAGAAAATTATACATCTAAACTACTTACTATGGAGAAAACTATAACTTGTAAAAATGGGCTTCCCACACTGAGGTTCTTGTTTTTGTAGATAATGCTTCAGAAATAAAGATAATTGTAGATTGATGAGTGCATTCAAAAAGTAACAATCCAGGGATCCTAATAGATTAAGGTAGGCCTTTTTTTTTTTTTTGAGTTGGAGTCTCACTCTGTCGCCCAGACTGGAGTGCAGTGACCACTCCCGGCCACCGCAGCCTCGACCTGCTGGGCTCCGGCGATCCTTCCGCCTCAGCCTTCCGAGTAGCCGGAATTACAGGCGTGCGCTACCATGCCCGGCTGATTTTTTGATTTATTGTAGAGATGAGGTCTCACTGCCCAGGCGGGTCTCGAACCCGCGGGCTCAGGCAATCCACTCACCTCAGCCTCCCAAAGGCGTGGGATTACAGACTGAGTCACCGAGCCCGGCTGGCCTTTTTTTTTTTTTGGGTGTTGGAGTGTCACTCCATTGCCCAGGCTGGAGTGTGGTATCACGCTCATGGCCACCCTGGCGTCAACTTGCTGGACTCAAGCGATCTTCCATCTCAGCCTTCTGAGTAGCTGGAACTATAGTATGTGCTACCACGCCCAGCTAATTTTTAAAAAAAATTTATTGTAGAGAGGAGGTCTCGCCAAGTTGCCCAGGCTGTTCCCAAACCTGTGGGCTCAGGCAATCCCCTCACCTTGGCCTCTCAAAGTGCTGAGATTATAGGCTTGAGCCACTGCACCCGGGCAGTATAGACATTTTAAAAGAAAAGGAAACATGTTTAAGTAAATTAATCTTCATTTGAATAAAATTATTTCTAGTTACCGAGTTCATCAAAGAAATATAGTTGTATTTTAAAATGTAATACATAGCTGGAACTGAGCTAACAAAATATTCCTTGAGAGTATAGTTTGGTTTAGTTGGCTAAGCAAGTAAGTATTTAAAAACAAAGAATATCTAAAAGTTAGATAAAAATACCTATGGTTTTTTGTTTTGTTTTGTTTTTAAAGATGGAGGTTTGACTGTGTTGCCTGGGCTGGTATTGAACTCCTGGGCTTAGATGATCATTCCGTCACAGGGTACTTTTATTTAACACAATTCTATTATCTTAGTAGACATAGCAGAGGCAAACCTTATTATAATGATATTTTTAGTGCTTAATAAAATATTGGTTGAACCTACATCTTTGAATTTTGTTCTTTGAAGCCAATTTATTTTACCTTATTTCAAGTAAAATTGAGTAAGCACTATCTTATTTAATGGGTCCTGAATTCTCAAAAGGAAGAAACATTTAGACTGGGCTAGATTGAATCTTTCAAAGACTAACCTTGCTCTAATGAAGGATGATCAAGGTGCTGCTGTGTGGTTAATAATTTTGATTATGGCAACCTTGGTATATTGTCATCATGAGTGGCTGCTAAGAACCACGCACTAGGCCAGCTATATGCTGTAAGAGAGAACTTAAATGTGTATTTCATTAATTCATCCTAAGCCTTATGAGTTAAAGACTTTTATACCTATTTTACAGATGAAAACCAGAGGCACAACAACATTGATAAACTTACAGTCACATGGATAGTTTGTGACACAGCTTTGATTTGAATTTAGCTGACTGACTTCATAGTACAGGTTTTCAAAATCAGCTTGCCTATTTAATTGGTTTTCTTCCTTCCCTTCCTGGTGTGCCCCCTGCCCCCCTAGGGTCTCACTTTGTCACCCAGGCCTTGACCTGCTGGGCTCTGGCAATCCTTCTGCCTCAGCCTTCCAAGTAGCTGGAACTACAGGCATGTACCACTACGCCTGGCTAATTTTTCTCAGTTTATTGTAAATACAAGGTATCGCCAAGTTGCCCACGCTGGTCTCAAACCCCTGGGCTCAGGCAGTCCTCTGGGCTCAGGCAGTCCTCTCGCCTCTGCCTCCCAAAGTGCTGAGATTATAGATGTGAGCCACCATGCCCTGCCGATCAACTTACTTCTAATAGAAACTCTAGAAGAAGAGAATAAAAAAGAATAAGGAAGAGGAAATAAATGGTTGAGAATATTCTAGAATCAATGACATACAAATACAGAATTAACATAAAATTCTAAGCAAAGTTAATAAAACTAAATTATTGCTTTGGCAAATTATAGTAAAATATTGTTGCACCAGAGAAAAAGACAGTGTTAAAAACAACAGGAGAAAAATTTAGACTTTTCAACAGCAATAGTAGATGCCTAGAACGTAGTGGAAACAAATGTTCAAAGTGCTGAGAAAAAGTAACTGACAACCTGTATTTGTTTGCTTAGTTAAATTACCATTTAAGAACAGGATGAGATAGATACATTTTACTTAGAGAATTTACCACCAAAGAAACCCCTGACAAAAATCTCAGGAAAAAGGAAAATGAAAAGAATGGTTTCAGATGCAAGAAGAAAAAAACTGGATAGATCTAAATATGCATTGGCTCCCTAAGACAAAATAATGATGAATACTGCTTTTTAATTTGCAGAACTCCTACACAAAACATAAGTAGGAAGGAACAAAGTATACCAGGCAAATAATAACCAGAGGAGAAAAACTTTGGTGTTACTCTATTAATATCCTATGAAAACATTTGAAAAATCATTATTAGGGATATAGAGTGTAACTATATAATAATAAAAGGCTCATTTCACCAAGGATGTAATAAATATTCTTCACTTAGCTTCCTGGATACCAGACTGTTGGTTTTTCTTCTAATTTGTTGACCATTCATAGTCTTCCCTTCCTTAGCCTTAAAATTGTGGGGTGTTCCAGTAATCTCTTTTCTTTCTATTTTCCCTAGACTTGCCTTTGGCATCAATTTGGTTGGATAGACACGGGGAAACTGATAAACAAGTTATTGCAGTAATCCAAGCAAAAATCCTAAGAGATGGTGGAATAGGGAATGGTAACGGCTGTGGTAAGAGTACAGGATGAATTTTTAAGGTAGAGCTGGCAGGATTTGCTGATGGATCTCTTAGAATGTAAGCCTTCTAATTAAATATGTAAATCATTCTGGCTTAGAAACTGCAAGCAGCTTCTCATCACACCCATAGCAAGCTCTAGAGTTTACTTCACAGTTCTTATCTCCTCCTCCTGTTCCTCTCCTTCCTCCACTCTGGTAACACTGGTTCCTTTGAAATTTCTGTGTTGCATTAAACTATTTAATGTATTTTAGAATTATTTCATAACTATTCAGATTGGGATCTGATTTGGTGGTTTCTTCTGTATTATCGTTTTTGTTAATTGTTGAGTAGTCTAGCCCTCCTTCTTAACTAATGCTTCCTTTGTCTCACGTCCCCTTTTGCCTTTATATTTGTCAACTTTTTACTTACTCGACTCTAGCCTCCCTGGCTTTCTTACTGGTTCTTGAACATCCATGCTTGTTCCTTATTGGGGTCTTGGAATTTCATATGACTCTGCTGAGTGTGTTCAGCCCTTTGCAAGCATGGCTGGAACCTCCCCTTATTTTGGGCAAGTGCTTAACTGTTACCACTTCCATGTGGCCTTCTCCAACTGGCTGCCTAAAGAGCTCACTGCCTGCCTGAAGCTCCTTATGATCTTTTATCAGCTTGTACTCTGTTAATATTTTAATAGACTTATTGGGATTAAAATTATATGTTTGTTTATTTTTCTCCCTCAGGGACTTTGTGTTATTACCTGCCCTGTGCCTGGTATGCAGTAGGCACCCAATAAAAATCATTTGAGTACAAATTGAACAAATGAATGTATTGATAATGCAATTGTAAAGTAGACCAAGAGGCAAAGTAATGTGATGGTGTAGAAATTTGTATTCAACTCGGAACCAAACAATATTGGTTTAAATTACTAACAGTATTACCATATTAACACATGTGCTTACTACATGTCAGACATTGTGCTAAGTAAGCACTTGATGTATTTCATCAAAATTAATTTGTATTATGATAGTCTTATCAAGTAGGTACACTGTTTTTACCGTTTTACTCATGAGAAAGCTATAATTTAGAGAGGCTTGATAACTTTCCCCAGATGTCGTAGTGTTTAAATGGGTGACAGAGTGGAGATTGGATGTAATTCCAACTATTTCCTTTCTACTACTGTATTAGATTTGTAGCTCAAGAAGTAGAATATGACATAATTTTTTTCTCTTACTTGCAGACATCTCAGTTCATAGGTGGGTATGTGAGGGCAACTGCAGTTTTAGCTTTAATTCTGAGAAGTAATATTCGAATGAAAGTACCAGAACTCATCATTATAATTGGGTGTAAATTTCCATTTCTGTGAAGCTTTTGAACATAGATTGTTCTTTTGCTGTCTGCTATAGGGTCTTTCATATTGTTGAATAAGCCTGAGATATAAACTTGTTCACTTGAGTCTTCAGTTCTTCAAATGCCTCAGTAAGCTAGCTTACAACACATGTATTTGATCAGAAGTGTCTCAGGCAGGATGACTTTAGAGAGCTGTGTCATGACTTGTCATTGGGGAAAGAAAAGCTGGTTTGATAAATGGCTCTATTCTTGAAATGAGAAGTTGAACAAAAGTGGATCCCACCTCAAACAATACACAGAAATCTACATGAGGTGGGCAAGCAGTGAAACATTACAAGCAAAACTTTCAAAAAAGAAGTTTAATGGAAAGTATAGTTGAATATGTCACTGGACCTGGAGTAGGAAGATATTCTAAAGATCACCACATTTTCACTACAGAAAGAAAGAATGGCATATTTTACTGTATTAAGATTAAGACATTCTGCAAAAGATATATATTTAAGGTACCAAAACAAGTTTCAAAGTGGTAGAAGATACTTATAACAAATGTAATCAACAAAGGATAAGGTTAAGAGTTCTTCTACTGATCAATATGAAATTGCAGTTCGGGCTCAGTGGCTCAGCCTGTGTAATCCCAGCACTTTGAGAGGCGAATGGATTGCCTGAGCCCGTGGGTTCAAGACCAGCCCAGGCAACTTGGTGAGACCTCATCTTACAATGAATGAATGAATGAATGAATGGATGAAAAAAAATTGCAGATACCCTAATAATAAATGGTCAAGAGACATGAAGATATTTTCATCAAAGAGAAAACAAATTTGACCAGTAATCATAGATGGCAATATCAACTTAATTATTGTTGAGGGAAATGGAAATCTAGACCACAATGAGATTCTCTTGCCAGTTGGCAAAAAAATAAGTTGTCTGAAAGTATTGATAGCTGGAGAGGTTGTGTATCTGACAGAGTCTTATCTATACTGCTAGGAGGTGTGTAAATAGTTAAAATCATAGGGCAACCTACTTAGAACCCTTTTGAATATCACAGCATTGCATACCCTACCATCCTGAAGTTCTATTTCAGGTTCTGTCTTTGAGAGACTCTAGCTCTGGCTGTATTAGGCAAGAATGTTCATAGAATAAGCACTGACAGTTAAGTCACTTGAGGAATATTCACACAGTGGAATGTCACATAGGTCAAAATGAATAACCTGCAGGTACATGCAGCAATATAGATAAAGCCTAGTCATATAATGTCATGTGACTAAAGTATGTTCAAGCAGAACTTTGTGAGTACACTAAATACCACTGAACTCTGTACTTTAAAATGGTTAATATTTTATGTGGATTTTACGTCAATTAAAATAAAAAAGGCCGGGATGGTGGCTCAGCCTGTAATCCCAGCACTTTGGGCGGCCGAGGTGGATTTCCTGAGCCTGCGGGTTCGAGACCAACCCTGGCAATTTGGCAAGACCTCATCTCTACAATAAGTCAAAAAATTTAGCCGAGTGTGGTAATGCTCACCTGTATTTCCGGCTACTTGGAAGGCTGAGGTGGAAGGATCGCTGGAGCCCAGCGGGTCGATGCTGGGGTGACTGTGAGCGTGCCATTGCACTCCAGCCTGGGTGACGGAGTAAGACTCCAACTCAGAAATAAATAAAAAAATAAAAGTCCCAGAAATTGGCATATAGTGTGATTACTTTATATAAAACATAGCAAGAATATTTTTGGAAGCACTTATGTTGGGTAAGACTGTATGGAACATGTAAACAAGGGAATGAAACATTTCATCAGAGGTAATTGGAAGGCCCAGAGTCTTGGCAGCGGGGACCACCAGTTCTACCCAATTCCCGCAGGCTCCAAAACAATTTGTGTTGAACCTTGGGGTCTGAGGCTAATTTTGAAAATCCCTTCTATAGTGTGCGTTTGTATCCATGTCTGTCCCCAGAACTCCCCCAGTCAGTCCCAGGGCAGAGGAAGGTTAACCTGTTTTTGGGCTGCTGAGAGAGCCTAGTTAAGTAGGTAGGATTTATTAGAGGCTTGAGTCAGGCAAAAAAATTTAAATTAAGCTGCCATACTTAGTTCATAATAAAGCAAAAGGTATCATACAGTTTTGAAAATTTTTCATCAAACACACTTAAACTTTAAAATTTTGCATTAGCATAATTAAATTTTAGTTAACTGTTTCTACACTGCTGGTGGGAATGCAAACTATGCAACCTCTTTGGAAAACAGTGTAGTGATTTCTAAAAGAACTTGACATTCACCTCCCATATGACCCAACAATCCCCCTACTGGGACTATACCTGGAGGAACTCAAATCATTCTACAGAAAAGATACCTGCACACGCATGTTTATTGCAGCACCATTCACAATAGCAAAAACATGGAACCAACCATATTTCAGAACCTATTGAAACTGAACTGGATAAAAAAAATGTTACATATACAAAGTGGAATATTATGCAGCCATAAAGAAGGACAAACATAGGAACTTTGCAGCAACCTGGATGGATTTAGGGTCTATCATACTCAGTGATCTATCACAGAAACAAAGTACAAAGTACCACATGTTCTCACTTATAAGGGGACCCTGAACATTTACCATAATAATGTAAGAGAGGGATTGGTAGTAGTGGGATACTGCTGGGGATGGGACTTGGGGTGGGGGGGTCACAACATCAATAAGGGTATCTGATCTCAAACCAGGCAAAATGGGTCCAAAGGGAGGCCCAAACTTTATCTGTATGATGACCACTTGTATACCTAACCCTGAATTGTACCCCACATCTTTAAAATAAAAAATAAAATAATATAAAAACAAAAACAATTTAGTTAAATAAATTTTAGTTAATCTGAAATCACCTACATTGAGCAATCTGGCTTCTGACTGGGTTAATCAGATATAATTAGTGCTTTCAGGTGTTAAATTCAAGGCTTTGACAAAGGCTCAGGTCTAAGAGAAGCCTCTCTTGTTTAAGAAAGCATTGTGGACTTTTTCAGAAAAATGAAGAAGAAAGTCCTTTTTATTATTATCAAGATGTGGTTCACATTCTTCTGCTTAGTGCTCCTCTTGCCACTGCTGTTTAATACTTCTTCACTCTGGAAAGAGATGCCTTTTTTCCCCCTAGACTGTAGCAGGAGAAAAAGTATTTTATACAGAGGAAAGGTGACCTATTTCAAAGATGCAAAAGGAAATGTGAATAATGATAGTTGAAAACCTTTTAGGTTATATTTTGATACAGTTTTCTGTGTTATCTTGAGATGACATTTCACATGCATATACCTTAATTTGGAAAGCCAATCTTGACAGATGTGGTGGCTCATGCCTATAATCCCAGCACTTTGGGAGGCAGAGGTGAGAGTATTGCCTGAATCCAGGGGTTCGAGACCAGCCTGGGCAACTTGACAACGTCTGTACAGTAAATAAAAATTAGCCGGGGGTGGTGGCACACGCCTGTGGTTTCAGCTATTTGGAAGGCTGAGGCAGAAAGGTCGCCTGAGCCCAGCAGGTCGAGGCTGCAATGGCTGTGAGCTTGCCACTGCACTCCAGCCTGGGCGACAGAGTGAGACTCTGACTCAAAAAAAAAAGCCAGTCTTTCTTTACGATATTGAATTCAAGAAGAGCTCTTCAAAAGACTTAAGGAAATAAGACAATAAACAGAGGAACACTCCAACAAGTTTGAAAGTGATACCTTTCCAAAGCAGGATGGACTTTGAAACTTACTAATTTATTTATTAAACACTTACTGGATGCCTCAATGCCTGACACTGCCAATACCATGGTAAATAAGTCCCTTTTCTTTGAAAACCATTGTTTTAGTGTTTCTTCTTTGAAGTTTTATACTCTTTGCTTTAACTCCCAACCCCCCTGCTCACCCTTTGGTGTACTCTTTTGTTGCTGTAACAATGTGTAAGAAAATGAAAAGGAAGCCTTGCCCACCAATTTTGCAATTAAAGCCTGGGCTGTACTTCCTGTATTTCTTTCCCTGTTCTTTCTCCTCTAGGGTCTTTCTGTTTGCTGATTCTCTCTCTCCTCTCCCACTTGCCTTCCGGTCATCTCCCGTCGTCCTTCTCATGGCTATATAGCATCATAACTGAGTGCCTCTGAATTCTTTCCTTTCCCCAAATTCTTAGTTATTTATGGATTATTATTTCGCCAAGGGTTCCCTCCTGTCAAAATAATACTGAAAATGACTGGAATTAAATTAAAATCTTGAGATATTGCATATTTTACAATGTTATATCTTTCTATCTTCATTATGTTGTCTTTCATTTTATGTTTTAATTGCATTTTAATGGTTGTTATCACTACAAACATTCTTCACAAAGATATGCATAATTAATTCGAAGAAGTGATACCATTGGCTGTGCTTGGTTGATCATGGTGCTGATTTTTTATTAGCAGTCACCAATTATGTAAGTTTGTTAAAATTTGGCCAGTAAATTTCTGTATGCCCTGATCATTCCTTTCAGTAGACTTGATTTTGAAGTGTAATTTCATTTTATAACATCAGATGCTTTTATTGGAGAAATTTTGAGAGGTGACAACATTCTGTTTTCAGATTTTTTATGAGTGATTCATATGACTCATTTTTGGTAACAATGTTATAAACTGACAGAAATATTTTAGACTTTAAAATGCTCTATCCACAGCATGATAACATGCTTTCCTTTTTTGTTAATTTTAATTATGAAAATTTCAAGTATATACAAAAGTAGATAGAATTGTAATAGTGAGACCCCATATACTTTCCACCCAGTTTCAACAATTATCAACTCATGGTCATTTTGTTTCCTGCCTTTTTCCTCTCCAACATCCTGTATTATTTTGTAGTAAATTCCATACATCATATCATTTCATCCATAAATATTTAGTATATGTCTCTTACACCAGGTTTCTCAGCCTTAGCACTGTTGACATCTTAGGCCAAATAACTCTTTGTTGTAGGAAGCTTCTCAGTACAATCAGTACATTGTATGACTTCTGCCTACTAGATGACAGGAGCCCACACCTCCCCCCATTAAAACAAGCAAAAATGTGTCCAGTTACTGCCAAATATCCCCTACGGAAAATGAGGAAGGGACAGAATCTCCCAAGGTTAAGATAAGAGCCACTGCTCTAAAATATAATATGGACTGTTTTACTATCATAACACCAAAAACTGTGAAAAAAATGATTAAAATTTCTAAAAATTATTCTTAATTTCATAAAGCATTCTGTCAGAATTCAGATTTCTACTTGTTTAGTAAATATGGCAAAAACTTTAAAGATAAATTATTTGAATTAGAATCCATATTACGTCTATACATTATTGATTAAGTCTTTTCTAATCTATACCATCTTCATTCAGTTTTTCCTTCTTGTTTATAGTTTGTTGAGGAACTGTGCTGTTTATCCTACAAGTTTCCTCTTATCTGGATTTGACCAATGGCATCTCTGTCCATTGTCTTTGATGTCTTCTAATATCTTCTCCACAAAGCCTTTGTGTCATCTTTATTAAGTCAATTCTTACTCTATAGTTTGTTGCTCTTATGAGGGTTGTCTTATATTTTATTATTTCTGTTTATTTATTTATAAATTGAACACCTAATTCCCTTGTTTCATTCATTTATATTTTCTGATAAATGTATTGGACTGTACATTGTCATTTTAAGTTTTGCTTTGGCTGTGTCCCACAATTTTGATAGAATTTTATTATTAATCAATATTTTGTTATTTCAAGGGTTTTGGAGGAAACTGTATGGTTATTTAGGGGTGTATTATTTAGATTTTGACTTTGTGTGCTTTAAAAAAGATTGATTTATTTTGTTGTATTATAGGAAAAGTAACGTTTTTATGATGTTGATATTTTTCTTATGTTCACATAATTTTTTTGCCTTAGTATTTAGTTGTTTTTATCCTTTTTGAAAAGAATGTATATTCTCTGTTATAAAGAGGGTAAGTGTGTTGGTGTGCATTTTTTCAGGCATATTGTCATGTTATTTTAAGGTTATGTTGTTCAAATTTTGTCTGCTTGAAAAATGACATCTTCAGTAGTTGCTTTACTTTTATTTTTTTTCTTTTCTGAGTAGCTATCTTCTGATTCTTTATGAGTATAAGGCTATATTGTTAAGTACATATAAGTTCATGATCATAATGTCTTCACTATTACCAGTACACAGTTCTCCTCTTTCTTTATGTGTGTCCTATCATCAACATATTTGTCTTTGTCTATAAATTGGTGAATGGTAGCCCATTTAATTAGAGATGTGCTCATTCCCAGTTCTCTGTTCTTGTGTCCATGGATAACCAATATCCTGACTTTTCTCATAATCATTTTCTTGCTTTAAATAAAAAACAATTTTATTATTTATATATTGTCCATGACTAAGATCATGATCATTCATTATCTGAATCAGAGAAAAAATGACTTTATTGTGCTCTTAAGGGAAGCTCTGCCGATCAATTACCATCTCCCAGAGGAGAACACACTTCTGATATTATAAAAGGTTTCTGGAAGCATAAAGTTTAGCAGTTGGCCAGCTTTCAGAGGTGGGAATGGATTAGCATCAAGTATAGAAGCATGGTTATCCAGGGTAGATTGTTCTTGATCAGTTGGTATTTAGAAGCATATTCTTGAGAGTTAGTTTCTGTTTGGCTGAGTTAGAGAAGGAGCTACCCCAATTAGTTGACGTGAAGATGCACGTTCATCGAGGCAAGTGTCAGCTGATTGATTAAAGGTGCTTTAAAATTAGTTTCAAGTAGGTGTATTCCTTTGTATCTGATATTTATTGACCAAGCTGGCTTAAAACTGGTGGTGGTGGGTGTAGGGGGTAGAGTGTATTTGTTACCAAAGCCACTGAATAGTGAGTCCTATGTGTGTGGAAATTTAAAGATTCTCAGTATGTATCAAAAGTTGTAAGAATAGTATGCAGAAGTCCTGTGTATCCTTCAGCCAGCTTTCTTAAGTGTTAAATCTTACATAAAAATGG
This sequence comes from Carlito syrichta, assembly GCF_000164805.1. Classification (NCBI taxonomy): domain Eukaryota; kingdom Metazoa; phylum Chordata; class Mammalia; order Primates; family Tarsiidae; genus Carlito; species Carlito syrichta. The sequence goes on from NW_007067427.1 coordinate 129,075, forward strand.
TACAGCTATTAAAACCAGAAAGTTAGCCAGGCTTGATGGCTCAGCCTGTAATCCCACGCCTTTGGGAGGCTGAGGTGAGTGGATTGCCTGAGCCCATGGGTTCGAGACCTGCCTGGGCAACTTGGCGAGACCTCATCTCTACAATAAATCAAAATCAGCCGGGCGTGGTAGCGCACGCCTGTAGTTCCAGCTACTTGGAAGGTTGAGGCAGAAGGATTGCCGGAGCCCAGCAGGTCGAGGCTGCGATGGCTGGGAGCGGCCACTGCACTCCAGTCTGGGTGACAGAGTGAGACTCAAACTCAAAAAAAAAAAACAAAAAGAAAACCAGGAAGTTAATATTGCCATTATTATTAATGAGTCTACAAGCCTTATCACATTTCCCAGTTTTCCTACTTACTGTCCCTTTTCTGGCCCAGGAACCTGTGCAGAATACTACATTGCCAATTCACAGTCATGTCTCTTTAGGTCTTCTCTAATCTGAGACAGTTCCTCAGTCTGTATGTGTCATTTATGACCTTGACACTTTTGTAGAATATTTATTGGTTATTTGTATTTTGTTCCTTTATTTGAATTTGGTATGTTTTTTCTTGCTTATATTAAGGCTATGCATTTTTGGCAAAACTACCAAAGCCAAGATGTTATACCCTTCTCATTGTGTCATGTAAAGAAGTTCATAATAGTATGACACAATTTACAGGTCATTCTACCTTGGATCATTGTTAGCTAGGTTTCTCCACTATAAAATTATTATTTCCCCTTTGTCAAGAAATAGCTTCTGAGAAAATACTTACATTTTCAACCACTGTTGTTAGTATTCATTGATGATTCTGTCTTGCAGTGATCATTGCCATAATTTTTGCTAAATTACAAATTTCTGTTTTCATTTTTTCTTTTTTTTTTTCTGATACAAGATCTCATTCTATCATCTAGACTGGAGGGCAGTGACGTGATCATAACTCACTGTAACCTTGAGCTCACTGGGCTCAAGTATACTACCTACCTCAACCTCTTGAGTACCTAGGGCTCAGGCAAACACCACTGTGCCCAGCTTATTTTTATTTTTATTTTGTAGGATGAGGTCTCACTATGTTGCCCAGGCTGGTCTTAAACTCCAGGCCTCAAGTGATCCTTTCGCCTCAGCCTCCCAAAGCGACTGGTATTACAGGCATGAGCCACAGTCCCTGGCCTCAGTCTTTCTTATCATTTTTCAAGTTGGAAGTCTATTTTAAGAATGAACTGTTCACACCACATTTTGATAAGAGCCATCTGTGTTGTTTTGTGGACTTCTACTTTGTCTATTTTACTACACACAAAGTAGCTAGCTAATCCTTTTCAGTAAGGATTATCATATTGTTAATCTAACTCAGCTTTTCAAAAACATATCTTATATTTCTTTCTATCCTTAGTTGGTTAGCTTGTGGGTATCTTAGTGCTCTTTTGGTAGTGAGATTGATGAAGCTAGGTGATAGTGGCATAATAGGAATATATTGCCTAAAAGTAGGAGCAAAAGAATTTTATTTTGGGTATAGTATTTAGCTGCTATTTGGGAATCCATTGAAAGTCATATAGCAGAGAAGTAGAAATGTGTATCAGGATACAACCAGACTATTTATTTATTTATATGAGCCGGAGTCTCACTCTGGGCCCAGGGTAGAGTGCAGTGGCATGATCACGGCTCACCACAGCCAGGCGGTCCTTCCACCTTAGCCTTCCGAGTAGCTGCAACTATAGGCATGCTCCACCATGCCTGGCTCATTTTTTAAATTTTTTGTAGAGAAGAGGTCTCATTATGTTGCCTAGGCTGGTCTTGAATTGTACACAACCTCCCAAAATGCTGGGATTACAGGCGTGAGCCACAATGCCTGGCCGAGACTCTTAAAATAATAACAGAAGTGTATGGAAAATGATGAGCTTCATGGAAGAGAAGTGGAGATGTCAGCTGTAGTGGACAGTAGAAATTGGGTATCAGGCTTTGAGTTTATGGATGGGGATGAGATGATTGGACTGGAATCAAATTAGATGACCTTGAGGAAAGTTTCATTAGGATTGTGTGTGAAATATGCTAGACTGTAGTGTGTTGAAGAAGCAGGGACTGAGATTCTTAACATGATCTAAAGACCCTGTCTACCTTCACATAAGCAAGCTCAATTTGAGTTCCTTTCTGTTTTTAAGCCATAGGTGCCTTCTCCTAGCTTCATTCTGCCTTTGAAAATTCATGCAAGTTCTTGCAGAGGAAGTTGTGGGACCTTGGGAAGATTACATAATTCCCTAAAATTCTTTTTCCCTATATGTGAAAATAGGTGAACATTAACCTGGTTATTCTTTTTCACTCAGGGTCTTGGCAGTTGCCTTCCTAATCTCTCTACTTCTTCCTTTGACCCCTGGTGTCTCTTCTCTGTGGTAAATACCCTGATCATGAAAAATGAAAATCCTGTGATGTCACTGCTCTGCTCACAGCATGTCAGTGGCTTCCTTCCTTACTAACAAAGAACCCCACAGCCAAGATTTGCAGGGGCCTTCATGATTCCACCTTTCTCCGAAGCCTCATTTCTGTTTATTGCCCACATTTGCCCTTGCTGCATTTGCTGTCCCAAGAATCCTCTATCCCCAAGGCCTTTACACAGTCTGTTCTATCTGATCTCTTTCTCCTGCACATAACTGTATATCCCCTTTCCTCACCTCCTTTATATAGATCTTTGCTTAAATATCACTGTATCAGGGTGTCCGTCATTGACTACTTTTATGAAATACTTCATCATTTGTTATTCTCCTTACTTTGTTTTTATAACATTTCTTCACCTGACACATATCTGTGTATTTACTGCCTGACTTCTGCCACAAAAATACAAACTTTTTGAGAGCCAGCATTTTGCCTCTTTTATTCACTGTTGACTTTATAACCACCGCAGCTGTTCCCGAGACCTGATTAATGCCAAAATAAATATTTATTGAGTAATTACTAACATAAACCTTTGAGGTCATTTATTATGATATGCCAGACTGTTCTGAATGTTTTGCATTTACTGACTCATTTATTTCTCCCAGCATCCTTGAGAGGAAATTGAGGCACAGAAAGGTCATGGCTGACAGTGAATACATTACGTGGCCAGAATTCAGGCATAGGTGGCCTTGATCCAGAGCCCTTGTTCTTTCTGCTTCCCTTCAAAAGAAGTCACTTGTGTAAAATATTTATCACAGTTTCTGTCATAGACTAAGTATTCGGTAAATGATAGTTGATATCATCATCAATATTAACTGTTAAGAGAATGTATGTGGAGCCAAACTGCCCAGTGCTTGATTTTGGACTTTAGTTTCCTTATATTTAAAATAGAAGTAACATTAACACCAAAAGCCTCCTGGGACCAGTTCAAATCCTGAACATGTAACCTTGGAACTGATTCCTTTTCTTGCTGAGCTTCATTTTTTTTTTAGTCTGCAAAATGCAATTCATGACACTTCTCTTCTCTGGTTATTATATTTGTTAAGAGAAATAGTGCATATAAAGTAGTTAAGTGCCTGGTAAGTTCTAAATTCAAAATAAATGAAATCTATTATGCTTTTATAATAATGACCCAATATAGACTATCTACAGTAAGTTATTAAACTCCTTCTGAGAGTAAAAGTAAAATGGAACTTAACCGTTTGTCAATTGTGTATTTTAATGACATAGACATTTAAAAATCTCAGCAGAACCTGTGTGTGTGTGTGTGTGTGTGTGTGTGTGTGTGTGTGTGTGTGTGTTGAATTTTTCTTCCTCAAAAGATTCCATTGAAACTTTAAAAAGGGCAGGCACAGTGGTTTATGCCTGTAGTCCTAGCACTTTGGAGATCAAGGAGGGAAGATTGCTTGAGCCCAGGAGTTTGAGACTAGTCTGGCCAACAAAACGAGACCCTGTCTCTACAAAAAAGTAAAAAAATTAGATAGTGTGGTGGTATGTGCCTGTAGTCGTAGCTACTAGAGAGGCTAAGGCAGGAGGATTGCTTGAGCCCAGGATCGTATCACTGCACTTCAACCTGGGTGACAGAGTGAGATTCAGTCTCAGGAAAAAAAACAAACAAATTTTAAACAGTGATAATAAAAAGATAGTGTTAAGAAAGGCAAGCCACAGAACAGGAAAGGATATTCGCCATGTTTAACAAAGACCTCACATCCAGAATATATAAAGAATATCTACAAGTCACTAGGAGGTTGGTAAAGAAAAGGCAGATAATTCAGTAGGAAAAACAAGAAGAAAATTTTGCCTCTTTTATTCACTGTTGGACAAATATTTCCCCAAAGAAGATATGCAGAATGGCCCAAAAATACATGAAGGGCTGGGTGCGATGGCTCAAGCCTGTAATCCCAGCACTTTGGGAGGCCAAGGTGAGAGGATTGCCTGAGGCCATGGGTTCGACAACAGCCTGGACAATTTGGTGAGACCTCTTTGCTACAATAAATCAAAAAATAAATAAATAAATTAGCCAGGCATGGTAGCACATGCCTGTAGTTCCGGCTACTTGGAAGGCTGTGGCGGAAGGATCGCCTGAGTCCAGCAGGTCAGCACTTGGGTGATCGTGAGCATACCACTGCACTCCAGTCTGGGCGACGGAGTGAGACTCCAACTCAAAAAAAAAATACATGAAGATGTGCTCATTTTAATTAATTATCAAGAAAATGTCAATTAAAACCACCATGAGAAAGTTAGAAAATACCAAGTGGAGGCAAGGGTATAGAGGAACCAGAACACCGCCATGCTGGTGAGAGTATGAAATGTTTTTTGTCTTTTTTTTTTTTTTAATTTTAGATTCAGAGGGTACACATGTGTATTCCTTACATGGACATATTGTGTAGTGGTGGGAATTGGGTCTCAGGTGGCCATTCCCCCTTATTAGTGTCACCAATGTCTGTTATTTTCATCCCCACATACAAGTGAGGATGTATGGTATTCTTGAGTCAGTTTACTTAGGATGATGATCTGCAGCTCCATTCATGTTGCTGCAAAGGACAAGATTTCATACTTTTTTATGGCTATGTAGGTGTGTGTGTGTGTGTGTGTGTGTGTGTGTGTGTGTGTGTGTGTGTGTGTGTGTGTGTAAGAGAGAGAGAGGGAGAGAGAGAGAATGAGTGAACATACAGGTACTGGTGTCTTTGTTATATAATGACCTCTGTTCCTTAGGGTAGATACCAAGTAGTGGGATTGCTGGATCAAATGGTAGGTCTACTTTTAGTTCTTTGAGTAATCTCCATAACACTTTCCATAGAGGTTGTACTAATTTGAGAGTATGAATTGTTACAACCTCTTTGACATGTTGTTTGATAATCTCTGCTAAACCTAGTGTATATATTTGTTATGATCCAATGATTGTATTCCTAGATATATACACAACAGAATGTATACATATGTTCACCGAAAGACATGTAAGAGTGTTAATGTGAAACCAGGCATGGTGGCTCATGCCTTTAATCCCAGCACTTTGGGAGGCTGAGGCAAGAGGATTGCCTGAGTCCAGGGGTTCGAGACCCGCCTGGGCATCATGGTAAGACCTCGTCTCTACAATAAATAAAAAAATTAGCCCGGTGTGATGGCGCATGCCTGTGGTTCTAGCTACTTGGAAGGCTAAGGCGGAAGGATCACCTGAGCCCAGCAGGTCGAGGCTGTGGTGGCCGTGAGCATGCCACTGCACTTCAGCCTGGGCGACAGAGTGAGACTCCGACTCAAAAAAAAAAAGTGTTAATGTGGGCAGACACCCAGATACACACAGATTGGGAAAGATGGAAAGAGCATTTTGGTGATGTTGGTTTGTTTAGGTTCCTGAGCAAATAGTACATACTGTGCGATTCCAGTGGTGTAAATTTAGACTTAGGGAAGCTCATGGAAGGTGGTAGAAGTGAGGACGGTTCTTCTCCTGGCAGTGGTGGAGAGTTGACCTATGGGGTTGGAGGGACTTTTGGAATTCTCATCTTGCTCTATCTCCTAGAAGAGTTGCTGAGATGTAATACAATTATGATATTTGTACTTTCTTTGCACTGAAAAGTAAAAAATTTACATTTAAAGATGAATTGATTTTCTTATTTTTAAAATCATCCTTCAGAGTAATTAGCAGTAATACTGTAATTGTAGACTATGAATTGAAAAAATGACTTATCTCTAATTGTTCTATTTTGTGAATTATCTTTTAGATATGAATTGAGAATTCGTTATTTGCCAAAAGGATTTCTAAACCAGTTTACTGAAGACAAGCCAACTTTGAATTTCTTCTATCAACAGGTATAAGGAGGCCACTTTAATATACATTTTTGTTTGTTTCTTTGAAATCCTATTTATTACATATTTTTATTTTAGAATTAGACTAAACCTCACACTTGGAAGAATATAAATTCTTAAATATAAACTTTAAAAGCTACTTCTTTTATGTGGAGATGGTAGGTCCACAACCGTTTCTCTATCTTTAATTCAAATATTATTATCATGCCTGAATATCAACAAATTTGTCCTATGTAGAAATTGCTGCCAAAGCCAACTATACCCATATAATCTTGATGGCAATTTCCATAGTAAAGCAAAAGTTGACTTTTTTTTACACTGAGTAGCTTTGCTTATTACCCGTTAGGGTGTTAGTTAGGCAATAAATGTATGTAGTATAAATGAACTAACACAATTTTACAACCAAGTAATTGTTATTTAGCAGTATTAGTGAAGAATACCAAAAAGGCTAATAAATATTGAAGATATGTAATACATATATTTTTGCTATTAAATGTACAGGTTTTTTGTTTTAATAAAAATATCTATTAAATATCTACTCTGGACCAGGAATACAGAAATTATGGCATAATCCATGCATTTTAAATTCTTTTGTTGACCACGGGCAGTGACTCATGCTTGTAATCTCAGCACTTTGGGAGGCTTGTAATTGTAGCACTTTAAGAGGCCAAGGATTGCTTGAGGCCAGGAGTCCAAGACCAACCTGGGTAGCAAAGCAAGACTCCGTCTCTACAAAAAATATGAAAATTAGCCAGACATGGTGGTACGCACCTGTAGTCCCATCTACTTGGAAGGCACAGATGGAAAGATCACTTGCCTCCAGGAGTTTAAGGTGCAGTGAGCTATGACCATACCACTGTACTCCAGCCTGGGTAACAGAGTGAAACCCTATCTCAAAAAAAAAAAAAAAAAAAAATTCTGAGTCCAGGGATTCAAACAATTACTTTGTGTTTGAACCTATGCTGTTAGTAAGCACAAATGATATGACCATGTATAGAAGAGTCTGCTAACCCATTGTAAACTTGGAATCAAGATAGCTCCCCTGAAAAGTATCATTTGAGGAGTCTCCAAATTGTAGAATGAAGAAGATTGTGTTTTCTAGATAAGAACATGGAGAGAGAAGAAAATAATGGTGCATTTAAGACTCATCTAAAAAGTTTTATAGCAAACTGTTCAGATAGACAGGGACCACATCATGTAAATAGAGAGGTTTTAAGTTTTCTTCTGAAGATTATTGGGAGCCATTTAAAGACTTTATTTAGCAAATGGCACAATCAGAATTTTTTTTTTTTGAGTGGGAATCTTACTCTGTCATCTAGGCATAAGTGGATCATGGCTGGTGCAACCTTGACCTGCTGGGCACAGGCAATCCTTCGACCTCAGCCTTCCAAGTAACTGGGACTACAGGCGTGAGCTACCACATCTGTCTAATTTTTTTTTTTTTTAGTTGTAGAGACGAGGTCTCATCATGTTACTCAGGCTGGTCTCGAACTCCCAGACTCAGGCAATCTTCTTGTCTCGGCCTCCCAAAGTGTTAGAATTACAAGTGTGAGCCACTGTGCCCGGGTAGAATTTTATTTTATTTTATTTTATTTTAATGAGACCACTCTGATTGGGTGGTAGTATCAAGGGTAGATTGGATTTTTTCAAGACGGCAAGCACCTTCAGAGGCTCTTTAGCTATTCTAGCAAGAAATTAGAAAGATATAAAGTATAAGGATAGGATAGTAAGTATAGTTAATGGATGGATTTGACAGAACTCAGAGATTGAACTAAAATGGAATGTGAAAATAAGGAAGAAAAAAGCTTAAACTGTAAGTCTAGGCCCTAGCACCAGTAAAGAGCAATGGTGGATTCGATTCAAAAGAGGTAGTAAGAAGGTAAATTGTTTTATTTCTCTGTGTGAGATAATGGATGTTCCTACTTATGAGATTCAAACAGAGAGTAGGAAGCTAAGGACGTTTCCAGCTTTTGGAAGGGGGTATCTGTTTTCTTTTTGTCTGTGAAGTAGAATTAATATAGGAAATATAAAGTAATCTTAGATAAGGGATTTGTGGGAAGTTTTGAGGGTTTACAATATGCAGAGTTGAATAGGAGAGGGAGTTAAGTTTGGCAAATTGGAAAGAAAGAAGACATGTTTAGCGTCCATCTGAGATTGTTGGAAGCCTACTCCTATTGCAAAGATCATTTTCAGTTTACTAACTGGTTTTCACAGGTATTATTACATCACATTATTTAGGAATCTGTTGAGTTCATATTTTGATGAAAGAGGTAATACAAGAGTTTAAATAGCATTTTTCTCTTATAGATGATCTATATCAGGATTGGTGTTATTTCTTTAGGAAAAAATCTACTCGCTGAGGAAATATATGGCTACTTTAGTGATATTGATTTCCTGAATGCATAATACAAGCCAAAATAGCTAGCAGTTATTCCTTTTTATAATTTCTAGGCTAACCTGAAAGTTGGCATCTTTTTTGTTCTTTCCTTGTTCATGCTGTTACTAGGTTGTCCTAATTTTTCCTTGTTGGAGACCTGCTTCTATCTATATGACTAAAAATTAGTATTAGATCAGGCATGGTGACTCACGTCTGTAATCACAACAAATCTGATATGAATGTATTTAAGGCTCTCAGTATACTGGTCAATTAATTAGTTCTAACAAATCTTGAACTCCTGGGCTCAAGCAACCCTGGATTTCAAGATGTGCCTGGGTAGCATAGCAAGAGCTCATCTCTACAGAAAATTAGCTGGACTTGGTGATGCACACCTGTAGTTCCAGCTACTTGGGAGTCTGAGGCAGAAGGATCACCTGAGCCCAGGAGATCGAGACTGCAGTGAGCTCTGAGTGTGCCACTGCACTCCAGCCTGGTTGACAGAGTGAGATCCTGACTCAACAACAACAAAAAAAGTTAGTATAACACATACCAATGTTTCCTTATATCTTGTGACAGTCTATATAATTCAGCTGAGTAGTCTTTATAAAACCCAAGAGAAAGTGAAGTATAATGATGAAAGTTTTATTAAAAGACTATGCAGTGAATATAATTATGTGCCTGTTCTGCATATAATAGCTCTGTGATTAGGTACCTCTGAGTTTCTTTGTACTAAGTCTCTTGTCTCATGTACTAAAATACAGATATATATGACCTATTCTACAGGACTATTATATTGATTAAATGAGATAAAATTGTCTGCCGTATAATTGCTCCATGACTTTTTGAATTTCAGTCTATAGACAGTACCAGGCTTATGAGGATTCAGCATTTACCGTTTGCATATCAAGGTGGGAACTGCACGTTATGGGATGGTACATTTCATATCTTGTCTTTTTCTTTCCTGTGTGCTCTCTGTATTGACCCTTCAGCTCCTCAACCTCACCTTCTGCTGTCATTCATTTCTACAGTTTCTCTTCCTCAACCCATCCTCTTTTTAATTTTTAAAAATTTGCTAACTTAGAAGAAAGGAAGTACTATGATTTGTTAGAATGAATGAATTGACAAGTATACTGAGAGCCTTAAATATATTCATATCAGATTTGTTAGATGACCCTATTCCCATTTTTGGAAATAAAAAACAGGTGAACATTGGCAGTTTCATATTTATTTGACCTAATAATTCTACTACTAGGAATTTATTCTAAAGGACTATCAAGACTTATATATGTATGTATATACAAACATGTTCATAGGCATATTATAGTAACAAGAAAGAAATTGAAAGTATTGCAGCTGTCTGTCAAGAGATTGGTTAAGTACATTCTGCTGAGTTTCAGATTTATGAATCCGTTATAAATAGAGGGTCACAGCTATTCATGGATATGGAAGGTATTACATTAAATGGTATTTTTAAAAACAGGCTAGGTGTGAATCATGTATAATTTCATTTTTGTGAAGAAAATATATACTTTTTATTTTACCCTGATGTGGCAAGAAAGTTTTGAATATAGTATGATTTTTCATTGTTAGTTTGGTGGGTAATTATATATTTGACTTTTCTTAATTAATTCTCAGTGCAGAATCTTTCCTGGTACATGTCTGGAAAATGTAGAACTAGAACTGTTAATGGTGATCCATATGTTGTTCCTAGTACTCAACTTGGGAAGAAGTTTAATTCCACAGTTGAAAAACCAGTTAGAAATTCAGAATTTTCTCCTACTTAAACACACACACACACACACACACACACACACACACACACACACACACACACATAAATAGAGGAAGGGATAAGTAAATAAATAATTGACACCTTTAGGTTTTTATAGCCAAACTATATTTAACTGAGATTGCAGCTGAAATATTATGTAAGAACTTGTATGAAGAAATTTTCACTGAATTTTAAGATAAATTAATCACTTTAAAAGGATCTTAGAATTCGATGACACCCATTCTGTAACTAGTGTCAGCAAATTTCATGGCTGAGTTTGATCACTTTGATCAGTGGTTTAACTTTAACTGTTAATTAAATTACTTTATTTCTCAGTACCTCAAGGTTTTTTTCCTCCAGTGTTTTATTATGAAACTTTTCAAATGTACTGCCATGTTGAAAGACTTTTACAATGAATACCTGCATACTCACACCACCAGGAGTCTACTATTAACATTTATTGAGTTTACTTTATCGCATAACTATTTTTTATTTCTCCATTCCTTTAACGGGCAAGTATTCCATCTGAATTTTGGTACATTTCAAAGTAAATTTCAGGTATCAGTACACTTCAACATGTATATTGTTTGTTTTTTTTTTTTTTGAGTTGAAGTCTCACTCTGTTGCCCAGACTGGAGTGCAGTGACCGCTTCCGGCCACCGCAGCCTCGACCTGCTGTGCTCCAGTGATCCTTCCTCCTCAGCCTTCCGAGTAACCGGAATTACAGGCATGCGCTACCACGCCTGGCTGATTTTTTGATTTATTGTAGAGATGAGGGTCTCGCTGCCCAGGCGGGTCTTGAACCCGCGGGCTCAGGCAGTTCACTCACCTCAGCCTCCCAAAGGTGCGGGATTACAGGCTGAGCCACCGAGCCCGGCAACATGTATATTGTTAACTTAGAGTTCAGTATTTAGTTACAGTTTCTGTTTGTTTTGATATAAAATTTACATAAAATTAAATGAAATGCATACATATTAAGTGTACATTTATTGAATTTTCACAAATATATTTACCAGATTAATCTAAATCCCTGTCAGGCTGTGGAATATGACCGTCACCCCAGTTTCCCAGTCATTCCTCGCTTCAGCCACTAGAAGCAGTCATTGCTTCTGTATTTTTCCCACTATAGTTTAATTTTGTCTGTTTCAGAATTTCTTATAGACTTATATAGTATGTATTCTTTTATATAAAGCTTCTGTGCTCAGTGTAACATATTTGAGATTTCAATAATTTGCTTTTTTATTGTTGAGTAGTATTCTGTTACCTAAATATATTACAGTGTATTTATTAATTCTCCCATTGATAGACATCTAGAGTGTCCCTATTTTTTGCTACTATTGATAAGATAGCTATGAACATTCTGTTCCAAACATTTTTGTGAGCATAATTCCTCTTGGAGTGGAATTGCTGCATCGTAAGATAGGTATATGTTTTATTTTACAAGAAAGTGCTAGCCATTTCTCAAAAATGTTTGTATGATTTTATATTTCCCTCAATGATGTATGAGGTTTCTGATTGCTCCATATTCTGTCCATCATTTAGTGTTACCAGTTTTGTTTTTTCTTTTTTTTTGAGTTGGATTCTCACTCTGTCGCCCAGGCTGGAGTGCAGTGGCACGCTCACGGCCACCGTAGCCTTAACCTGCTGGGCTCAGGCAATCCTTCCGCCTCAACCTCCCAAGTAGCTGGAACTACAGGCATGTGCTACCATGCCCAGCTTATTTAGTTTTTTTATTTTAGCACTTCCAATCAGCGTGTGGTGGAATCACACATAGAAACTAATAATGGTTGAGCACTCTTTCAAGTGTATATTGAATGTTAGTTTGTTGCCTTTTTTGAAAGTCTGCTTAAATCTTTTTGCTCATTATGTATTGTTAAATTGTAAGACTTTTTCCCCCCCAATTTTTAAAATTGTGGTGGAATACACATTTGCCATCCTAAACATTTTTTATGTGTTATAGATCACTAATGCTAAATATATTAATAATTTTGTGCAACCATCACCACCATCCCTTTCTATAAAGTCTTTTCATCTTATAAAACAAAAACTGTATGACCATTAGACATATGGGTAATTCCCCATTTACCCATACCCACTTGTCCCATGGCAATCATCATTCTACATTTTGTCTCTGTGATTTTAGAATATAGGACGTTTTCATATATCTTGGATGCCAGTCCTTTGTCACGTTTTGTTTTGCTAATATTCTCTCCCACCCTGTGGCTTGCCTATCCATTTTCCTAACCGATTTTAGTTTTGTTTCTTTCTTTTTTTTAATATGGAAAATAGGGCAGGGGATTGTAGTCAATATTCAGTGAAATAATGTGTCAAAGCACTTAGAAATATCTGGCACATGGTGAACACCCTTGAGTGTTTTCTGCTCTAATTTCTGTTTTAGAGAAATCAACATTTTTAATGCTTTGACTTTTTTATCAGGGTAGAAATCAAATAGTTAAATTTAGATGATCTCTACCACCACTCCTATTCTATGCAAAAAAAGGAAGGAGAGGGAGGGGAAAAGAGGATAATAAACTGCCTTAATTTTATTATTCTTTATTTTGAAATTTCATTCAAGCCCAGTTTGGATGGGGTCATGAGAAAAAAAATTAATCAGTGGATATATTAATGTTTGAATGTTGTATTACTGTTTGGACATTATTGTTAAGAATACATTTCATTTTATTAAAAGATGGCCTAAATATGACTACCATTATGAGAAATCTCAAATGATTCACTAAATGTTTTTGACCCATTTGTGAAAACTCCGAAAGGAAATCCTGAAAGATACTAATCAGCACAGTCTAAAAATAACCTAGAATCTTGTTATAACACTATTCACTGTAGAGAAGGAGTCATTTATAAAAATGAGTTCTGACATAAAGCTAATGACTCACTTGAAAGCAAGAAAAGTGCTTTTTACCCTGAAGTCAATTTTTTTCCTTTGCCAAATTACGTTTCATTTATCTTTCTCTCTCATCTTTCATTGGTTAAAGTTGTATTTGATTGGCAACCTTTTACTGATTATGTATGGTTATGGCCATTTGTTTGAAGACCAGTGTTCATTGTTTAATCAAGAAGTTGTCATATTAAGTAAATTAGCATTGAGGATGCTAAATTTGTACAGAAATCATTTAGCTCTGTAGAAATGTTCTACTCTTAAGATGCTTGGGTCTGATGTGAAGTTGTTATTGTTTACTCCTACAAACATTTTAAGTTTTAAAACAAGTATATCCATCTGTTTGCTCTTAAAAAACATTAAGTAATCAATGGTTTACTTGACTAGAAGAGTTCCAGTAGGAAATTGGAGAAAATACTGAGTCTGGAATCATAACTCTGTGGTATAGAATCTAAACTTACTTGTAAAATGTGTGATGTTCCAGAGTGTGCTTATTTCTTGTTGATCAATATTTTATTTTTATTCCAATTGTTTTTAGCTTTATAAGTTTTTGTTATTATATTATCAGAAGTTAATTTCCTTCTCTATATTTTCTTGACCTGGAAGCTGTCAGTTACAACATTCTGAAATTGCACATTAAAGAGGGAACTCTTAGTTTAAAAACTGACATTTTCATTGTGAGAATTATCAGCTGCCCTTTTTTCAGAGAGAAGGTAAAATTAAATATGTTGTAAGTCTGTCTTATTAGAAGGCATATTTTCTTTAATAGATTTAAAGTGTGCATTTCTTCTCCCTTTTGCATTCTTGTATGTTTTTGGTAATTTGAGAAGAAGCACTTATGGTTAATGAAGACTTAGGTAAACTCGTCTTCTTTATACTATTCAACTCGTATTTCTTGATCACCCTTCTGTATAAAACCCTTTAAAAATGAAAGATAGAAATGGTCGTTTCTAGCAGTTTGCTGTTTCCTGCCAATATTTTTAATTTGTCTTTAATCTGCCTCAGGGCCATTGACAGACTTTTAATTTTGTTAGGAATACTCCTGTCTTGGAGACCCCTTCAAACTGGCTGATTTATTAAAAGGAATTGTAGGGCTCAGAAGTTGTTAATATTTGTGGCTATGGTTTATTTCAGTGAAAGAATACAGAGTGAAATCAGCAGCTGGAAAGGGCTCATGGAGCCAAGTCCAGAGGAAATCAAGGGGAAGTTTATAGTTAGCTTCTCCCTTTGGTGTTGCACAGGGCATGTTTAATTCCTCCAGCAATGATGTGAAGTTTTGCCAAGACTCTGGCCTGAGCTTGGGTGTTTAAGGTGTTTATTGGACATCTGTCTCATAGGTGTATCTGTGCCTGCATGATTTACCTTATTTATTTATTTATTTAAGCTCAGGACCCTAGAGAGAAAACAGGTGTTTATCATCATCACAGTGTATGCATAAATTATCTGATCAGATTGTAAACCAATTTTTTCGCCAATTGGTGGTCAAATTGTGGCCAAGTCTTTAGGTATACAAAAGCACTCTTACTAGACAGAGCACTTAAGGAGTTTAGTTTCCAAGAATCAAAAGCAGGAGTCCTAACCTCCGGGCTGCAGGCTAGTACCAGTCCATGGCCTGTTAGGAACCAGGCAGCACAGCAGGAGGTGAGTGACTGGCGAGCAGAGCTCTGCCTTCTGTCAGATCAGCAGCTGCGTTGGATTCTCATAGGAATATGAACCCTCTTGTGAACTGCACATGCAAGGGATCTAGATTGTGCATTCCTTATGAGAATCTAATGCCTGATGATCCTTCCATTCATGGAAAAATTGTCTTTCATGAAACTGTCTTTGATGCCAAAAAGACTGGTGACCACTGGACTAAGGACCAGTACTAAAAATAGGCCTTATTGGTGAATGTTCAGTGTTTGAGCATCCCAGGCCTGCTGAGTTTCCTGCCTAACTCCCCTTTCCTTTTCTAGACTTAGATTACTTCTACTCAGTCTTCAACTCTTAATTTAAATGATGCTTTCTATGAAAAGCCTTCCATAATACCTTCACATATTTCATACAGCATATACACATTTTTAATACATTGTAAAATATGTTTTATTGAGGTATAATTTATGTACAAAAAATCAATTTAAATATATACCATACAAGAAGTTTTGACAAATGTATATAGGCAAGTACCACTACAACCATAATACAGTACAATATAAAAAATAGGGAAATTGACATTGGTAATATTCTGGTAACTATACTACACACCTTATTTAAATTTCACTGTTGGCCAGGCTTGGTGGCTCAGTCTGTAATCTCAGCACTTTGGGACGCCGAGGCTAGTGGATTGCCTGAGCCTGCGCATTCGAAACCAGCCTGGACAACTTAGCGAGACCTCATCTCCACAATAAATAAAAAATTAGCTGAATGTGGTAGTGCGTGCCTGTAGTTCCAGCTACTTGGAAGACTGAGGCGGAAGGATTGCCAGAGCTCAGCTGGTTGAGGCTGCGGTGGCCCTAAGTGTGCCGCTGCACCCCAGCCTGGGTGACAGAGTGAGACTCTGACTCATAAAATAAATAAATATCCCACAGAATGGGAAAAAATATTTACCAACTGTATATCTGACAAAGGCCTAACATCTAGGATCTACAAGGAACTCAAACATGCCAAAAGGAAAAAAAACAAACAGCCCATTAACAAGTGGGCAAAAGACATGAATAGATACTTCTCAAAAGAAGATATATGGGCAGCCAACAAACACATGAAAAAGTACTCAGCCTCACTCATCATCAGAGAAATGCAAATCAAAACCACATTGAGATACCACCTAACCCCAGTAAGAATGGCCATCATTAATAATACAAACAACAGCAGATGCTGGTGAGGATGCGGAGAAAAAGGAATGCTTTAACACTGCTGGTGGGAATGCAAACTAGTGTATTGTGGCAATTTCTGAAAGAATAGAAATTGCTGAGGTGAGTGGATTGCCTGAGCCCATGGGTTCGAGACCCGCCTGGGCAGCGAGACCTCATCTCTACAATAAATCAAAAAATCAGCCGGGTGTGGTAGTGCACACCTGTAATTCCAGCTACTCGGAAGGCTGAGGCGGAAGGATCACTGGAGCCCAGCAGGTCGAGGCTGCGGTGGCCAGGAGCAGCCCCTGCACTCCAGTCTGGGTGACAGAGTGAGACTCCAACTCAAAAAAAAAAAAAAAAAAATTGACCTTCCATCTGACCCAGCAATTCCCCTGTTGGGAATTTACTTGGAGGAACTCAGATCATTCTACAAAAAAGATACCTGCACACGTATGTTTGTTGCAGCTCTGTTCACAATAGCAAAAACATAGAACTGACCATGTTGCCCACTGAAGCTGAATTGGATTAAAAATATGTGATACATATACACAATGGAATATTATGTGGCCAGAAGAAGGATAAACATATGGTCTTCGCAGCATCTTGGATAGATTTAGAGTCGCTCATACTCAGTGATCTATCACAGAAGCAAAGAACAGAGTACTATATGTTTTCACTCATAAGCAGACCTTGAAGAATTATTACAATACTATAAGAAAGTGATTGGCAGTAGTGGGAAACTGTCGGGGGAGGGGTGGGATTGGCAGTTGATGGAAACTGCTAGGGGAGGGAGGGGCATACCTCACTGACAAGGGTACCTGCATAATCAGCGTTTGTATACCTAACCCTGAATTGTACCCCACATCTTTATAATAATAAATAAGTAAATAAATTTCACTGTGTGTGTGGGGGGGGTTCTGTGCAGTTTTAGCACAGATACGGATGCATATAACCATCATAATCAAGATGCAGAACTATCCCATCAATACAAAGAAACTCCCTGTTGCTTACTGTAAAGTCACACCCTTTTCTGTCCCTTAACCTAGCAACCACCGATCTGCTGTCTACATGTTGTATTTAACTGTTGTTATCTGTTGTACCCACCAATATGGTGTACATTCAGTGAGAGCAAACATGAAGTTTATCTTCTTCACCATTTTATCTCCCCATAGTAAGGGCATGACTTTTAGGTACTTAATTTATTCTCTTCAGTAACTTGAAGGTTGACTTTTAATGCTTGCTAATGCCCTAATCAAAAATTTTATATTTACTAGAAGAGTTTTATTAGAAGATGTCAAGAAATAAAGGAACTAGATGCCTTTAAAGTTTGAGAAATCAGAATTTTTATGTGTGCATACACACATCTGCAGTCACACACACACACATGCTGTGGACACACACTCAACATCAAATCATCTTTTAAAAATTGGTGCAATTATATTCTTCATTTACCTCTGATAAAGTTTGGTGTTACTTATTCATTATAAATAGACAAAAGAAAAAGCCAATGGAAATACTTGTTGTTCATATAGGTTTTCTAGCTTTACATTCTACCCTCAACATAATATTTAAGGTAATTCTTTTTAAATTAAAATTTCCCTACCATTACCTTTCTGTAAGTTTCGTGTATGTTTTATTTACTGCCATTTCCTGGCACATGCTAGGCATTAGTTAAATAAATCAATGAATGCATAACTGTTAAATACTTTGTTAAATGATATATTAGACTGAAAAAGTATATGAGTCATTAAGGTTTTCTTAATCCTTAATTTGCTTATTTTTATAGCTTAGTTATAAAGAGGAAAAATTAAGTTAGTTTTAATTGGGAGCTGCCATATGAAAACATATAGAAACATACTCTACCTGGTCTTACAGAAATTCAGATAGGAGTGTTTGACAACTGAGTACCAGGCTCTAAGAATAAAGTTACTTGTCTTAGGCCAGGCCCACTTAGTAAGTAAACTAGTCAATTTCACCTTTGTTTCTGCTCAGCCCCATCCTCTCACATAAGCTATGGAGGACTTTTGGGTTAGTTGATACAATTGTCTGGCGGTGTTAGAGTATTCAGAAGAGACCATACATCTTATGCTGTAGCCAAAGCATTGAGTTGACATGTGAAATAGGTATGGAGTAATTTGGACTAATATTTTTTAATGGATAACATGAGCAGTTTTTTATTAAAAACTGTGCTTAATTCTATTGAAGAATAACATGAAAAACCTCATGAGTATAAATACAATATTTGCACAAAGCAAGAAGAAAGTCTAAATCCATCCTATTTTTTAAGTATAAAATAAATGTGGAAATGAATTAATTTTGAAAATCCAAAAACAACTTTCAGCAGCCTTCTTTTTTTTTTTTTGAGTTGGAGTCTCACTCCGTCACTCAGGCTGGAGTGCAGTGGCACGCTCACAGCCACTCTAGCATCGATCTGCTGGGCTCTGACAGTCCTTCTACCTCTCCCTTCCAAGTAGCTGGGCTGGTCTTGAATCCGTGGGCTCAGGCAATCCACTTGCCTCTGCCTCCCAAAGTTCTGGGATTATTACCAAGTCCGGCCAGCAGTCTTTTCTTGAAAGGATCTTGTAAGCTTCCTGGGCCTGGAGTTAATAAACAGTAGTAATACATAGTAGAAAGAGAGAATACAATACAATAGCAGTGTTACAGTTAACCAGGAGATGCATGTGAGGCAATTATTGTGGTTACATACTGGGGTTGCCAGGATAGAGGAGATGTGGGTCCTCCTCATTGTTAATCTTCATTCTAGGTCAGAATGTTTGTACTGTAGAAGAGTTCATAGCTTGTAGTTACAGACTAAAGCTTGAGTTTTAGAGGTTGATAGATCTGGATTTTGAGTCCTAACTTTAATACTTATTTAATGTAATCCTGTGTAAATTAAGTTTTCTGGTCTGATAGGACTAATAAACTCTACCTTGAAGAATTATTGTGAAGATCAGAAATAATATATGTAAAATGCTTAGCATTGTACCTATTCCCTGGCAGATACTGCTTAAATAATATGTAGTTCCTCTGCTATCATTTTGATCATTTTCTTTAGACTTTTTTTGAAGCTATGAAATGGGGGATGATTACAATGCTAAACTCACAGTGATGCTGTGAGGATTAAATGAGATATTATGAATGAATCTGCTTGACATGTTGCTGAATATATGTACTTTAAGTACATAAACTTAAATACTTGATAAATTTATTTCACAAATAAAAGTGATTAATTCTGCTGGGAGTTATAAATCAAGAAATGTTTTATAAAAGAGATGAACACTAAATGTAAATAACCCTGAGTCTTGAAGCCCATCCTCAGTATGTGACCATGCTCAGAGACTTCAGAGAACACTCTCTAGAGACTAGATGGCAGGGAGCACCAAGCTTGAACAGAGTTTATTTTCTCTCCTCCAGCAACAGGAAACTATTTTGGAACTTGAGGTTAGGACAGCTGGGGTTAGGGTCTGTTATGATAACTTGTTCATATTGAATTAATACTTTTTGCAGAATATGTTGATCTTTTCAGACCATGAATAGATTTTAGGCCATGATAATGCAGCTCTGATAATAAAGAGTAGATTGGAGCTGTAGGAAAAGCAACTCTCAGAACTTTGAAGCAATGCTCATAAATGAGGGGATTTTTTTCATAAAGATTGTTACAGTTTTTCCTTTTTTCATGTTTATAGCTAATATGAGTTTGATTTTGATGAGTGATATATATTTGTTTACATTTTTCCCACCTGGAAATAGTGTTAGAAATTATAACAATTACTCTTCAAGACTATTTTGTAATGGTACGTTTTCTTCAACATGTAATTGATAGTCTGCAATGGTTTCCCTGAAATCTGTGTCACTCAATTAAGAGCCACTGAATGTTTCCATTGGAACAATGCTGGTATTTCTCTACCTTATCTAAATACCTATCTTGGTTTGTCTTTTGAGCCTTTATTTTTGTGTTCAATAATAAATCTACTTATAACGCTAAAACCTAGTTTTTAAATTTGGATTTATTTTTTGTTTTATAGAAGCAAAAGCCAATCAAAATTTAAACAAAATGACTCTGGGACTAAAGCTTTTTACTTAATTTTGCGGATTGAGTAATTCAGTTCCAACTGAACAGTCTTAAGTGCCTTCTATGTGCAAGGAATATAGAAATTATTGTTGCTTATAAATCTTATATGAAAACTAATATTCACACATAGAGGTACCCACACCCAAGTTTGATGACTGTTTATTTGTTCATTAATTTGTCCACTTATTCATTCAATAAATATTTATTGATCACCTTAAGTCTCAGTGCTAATGCAGAAAATAAAGCAAAGATTTAGATCAGAGATAGCACTGCTGCTAGGTGAGAGGACATTTTTTCTACCTTAAGAGAAAGGAATAAGTAGGTGGGTACATATTCATGATAGGCTGTACATTTCTGATAGGCTAAAGAGAGTATTCCCATTGCATGCCTTTTGTCTTCTCTCTGAGAAAGCTGTGTGGGAAGTCTACTGGAAAGAGTATGAAATTGGTGGATTGGAGAACTTCCTAGGCAAGCATTGTTGAATTTCCAGACAGTTTTAGCTGGCCATTTGAGATTTGTTGTCATGAATATACTAGAATATAGGTTTTCCAGCTGCTCAGCAGTAAGTTTGAAGAGGGGAGGGTGGGTGGTTAGGGATCAGTGAAGTTTGGTTTTGTCATGTAATTAAAATAGGGGGTAATGGGAAACAGAAGAGTTTGGGATCTTTGTAAGAGATGGTCATAATGGTGAATTATTCAGTACAAAATAGATAAAGATTTGTGTGAAATGAGGGGTTACTTAACTGGGAATGGAAATCTGAGCAAGTGGGCTGGCAGACTCTGAAGCAATAGGTGAAGAGCAGGATGTCTGAAAACTTTTTTAGGGCAGAAGTCAACATACTTTTTCTGTAAAGAGTAAATATTTTAGACTTTGAAGACTAAGAGGCAAAATTGAAGGTATTATGAAAGTACTTTTGTAATGAGAGAAGGCCAGGTACAGTGGCTCGCACCTGTAATCCCAGCACTTTGGGAGGCCAAGGTGGGAGGATTGCTTGAGCCCAGGAATTTGAGACTAACCTGGGCAACATACTAAGATCTTGTCTCTACAAAAAAATTTTAAAAAGCAGCTGCGTACTGTTGCATGTGCTTGTAGTCCTAGTTACTCAGGAGCTGAGGTGAAAGAATTGCCTGAGCATAGGAGTTTGAGGCTGCAATGAGCTATGATGTGCCAGTACACTCTAGCCTAGGCAACAGCGTGAGATCCCAACTAAAAAAATAAAAATAAAAAAGAGGGAAGACAAATTTCTACAAATTTTTGTATTGACAAAATTCATGATATAATAACTGAATATAGTTTTTAAAAATACAGATGTATTAATGAGAAGGATGGGATGCCTTTTAGGGGAGAGGTAGATAACATTTTACTTGAGGTTCAAAATAAGTACTCTCTTTCATTAAAATCAGTTGTACATGTTGCTCTCTCAGGTTAATCTATAAGGCGACTGTACATATTTCATTGTTGAAAATGTTTTTATCCTGTCGTGTACTTGCCAATACTGCTGTCAGTCTATCAGCTCTTTTAATTGGGCTTATTCATTGGTTAGAAGGTATTTCTAGAATTCTGTTAGATTCTTCTCTTTATATTAGGCTTTAAGCATGTATTTCTTTTACAGATTAATTACTTAAAATTGATGGGTAAATGGAAGTACCTTTATTGCACAGTTACATGAATTTTGAAGTATGTAAATTTTCTTTACTCTTTCATTTAGGAATTTTAAAATGCTATTGGAACTGTAGTTTGAGTTTAGAAAATACTTCTGCTATAAATTACTGTGGAAGAAGAAATCTCCTTTATTATTTTTACGTTTGACAGCATGAGAAGGGTGTAAAGCAGCTTACCATTATTGCAATTCAGACTGTGTCAACTGTTTGTTAATGTCCCATTTAAATGGTCATAGATTATATGATCTTTCCTTAGTAGGAGACCAATTTATTTCTCTAATTATTTTTGGTATGACTAATTTTTGTATCTTTAGCATTTAGCATAATTATTGACATGGTGTAAAGTAGTTGAAAGGTACTCAATAAACTTATTGAATGAATATATTTAAGATATGTTCTTTTAAAACAATTTTTCCCATTTCTTTTATTGTAGGTGAAGAGCGATTATATGTTAGAGATAGCTGATCAAGTGGACCAGGAGATTGCTTTGAAGTTGGGTTGTCTAGAAATACGGTAAGATGATGAGTATACACTGAGGACTTTATTCATTGTTTATTATTTTGGAATGTTTTCCAGGTATTTTCTTGTTCCCCATAACGATTATTGGTAAAATACTGAAAAAAATTTGAGAAGATTTTGAATTATTTGTTTATTATTTAGATCCCTCTACCCCAGTTTTTATCATTTAACAACATAAATATTCCTTATATTATACATATCAATTTATGTCTTCCCTTTTTAGGCGATCGTATTGGGAAATGCGGGGCAATGCACTAGAAAAGAAGTCTAACTATGAAGTATTAGAGTAAGTATTACTCATTTAAGCTATACCTGGAAATATTTAGAACTCAATCATTTTTTAGTTTATCTTGATTTAAAAGTAAATATCGACTCTAAAACCCTACTATTTCTTAAACTTTTATATCTAGAAGAGGGAAAGTTTTAAGAAAATAATTCTTAAGCCAGGCTCAGTGGCTCAGCCTGTAATCCCCTGCTTTGGGAGGCTGAGGTGAGTGGATCACCTGAGCCCACGGGTTCGAGACCTGCCTGGGCAACTTGGCGAGACCTCATCTCTACAATAAATCAAAAATGAGCCGGGCGTGGTAGCGCGCGCCTGTAGTTCCAGCTACTTGGAAGGCTGAGGCGGAAGGATCGCCAGAGCCCAGCAGGTCGAGGCTGCGGTGGCCAGGAGCGGCCACTGCACTCCAGTCTGGGTGACAGAGTGAGACTCCAACTCAAAGAAAAGAAAAGAAAAGAAAGAGAATAATTCTTGATGACATTAATTGTATCAGCAAACATTGAAATTTGTTGATAAATGTCTTAAGGCAAATATTGTGTATGGTCTGTTAACACATATATAATTGACTTTTTTGTCTGTAGATTTATTCATAATGGCATAACATTTCATTTCTCATTTACACTGAACTCTATAATTGCCTGTTCATTGCTTATAAATTATTATCATATCTTCTGTATAAGTTAATACAGATTTTTTTTCACAAATGGAGATATGGGATTAGTTGCTTCTGTATCAAAATTTAGAATGGCTAAAAAATTTTCTTAAAAAATTTTTTTCTGATAATGAAATTAATTTAAATGTTAGACTGTTATACTAGATTGTATTAAATATTTATAATCCAATCTGGAGCTTATGTTTTGGAAGGCTGGAAGTTCTGTACTTCATCTTTTTGGAAAGAGATTCAGCAAAAGATACTGAGCATTGAGTCCTTTATAGCTAAATACTAGAGATTCAGAAATTAATAATACAAACTTTTAACCCTCAGGAAGCTTACAGCTAGAAGGAAGATTCTCAGAAAAGTAAACAAAGTTATAAAATAATGTGCTGGAAAATAAGGAGAAGTATCTGCAGGATATTTTCAGAAGAGTTGGCAGGTGACGTCTGAGGTGGTTTCACAGGGAGAAGTTATTTGTCCTGGTTCTTGATTGATTTATTCACAAAATGTAGGCAGATGAAGGTTATTGAATGGGAGCCAGTCAGGAGGAGAAATCAGCATTTGCAAAAGCACAGAACCATAGGCAATTTGATAAAGGTTAGAAAACTAGCCATTGGTTGGGGATAGACAGATCACCATGCTTATGAGGGAGAGATAAGGATATGTATATAGGGGCCAGGTCAGTACCTGTCTAAGACATTCTTCAGCGAGTCTGGCATTGGTCCTTATACATGGCTGACCCAATGAACCATTTTAAGCAGGACAGTGGTATGATGAGATTTGTGATTAAGAATTCCATGTTTGGAAAGCTGAGGTGAGAGAATTGCCTGAGCCCAAATGTTCGAGACCAGCCAGGGCAACACGGTGAGACTTTGTCTCTACAATAAATCAGAAAATTAGCCAGGCTCAGTGGCTCAGCCTGTAATCCCAGCATTTTGAGAGACTGAGACAAGTAGATTGCCTGAGCCCACGTGTTCAAGACCCACACGGGCAACTTGGCGAGTCCTCGTCTCCACAATAAATCAAAAATTAGCCGGGCGTGGTATCGCGCACCTGTAGTTCCGGCTACTTGGAAGGCTGAGGTGGAAGGATTGCTGGAGCCCAGCAGGTCGAGGCTGTGGTGACCGGGAGCATGCCACTGCACTCTAGTCTGGGCGACAGAGTGAAACTCCAACTCAAAAAAA
>NW_007067427.1:153584-272524 GCF_000164805.1 Carlito syrichta
CTCAAAAAAAAAAAAAAAAATATTACCAGGGCATAGTGACTTGCACCTGTAGTTCCTTGGAAGACTGAGGTGGAAGAATCAACTGACCCAGCAGGTCAGGGCTGCACTCCTGCCTGGGTGACAGAGTGATACTCCAACTCAAAAAAAAAAAAAAGAAGAAGAAGCAGGGAGCCAAGAAGCTATTGCACTTTTCTTTTCCATGAGAAATAATGAAGCTCTGAGAGAGAGAAAGGGAAGGAGGGAGGGAGGGGCAGGTAGGCATTGGCCATGGAGATGTAGGTTGGCAGAGTCAGAGTCTGTGTAACTGGAGGCTGGTTTCTTCTGAGTCAAGAAGGAAAGGGAGGAATCTAAGAAGTCGCTTGGTTTTCTGTCATGGGCCACTAGGGGTTTCAGGGCAAGTTGTTAGGGTCACATTGATTTTCAGTTCAGAGGAAACATTTTTTTCTTAATGACAAAAAGAAAAGGGTTTTATTTCATCTGTTATGAAATCATTAATACCAGCAGCATTAAAAAATCTCTGGTGGTATCAGGTGCTTGGATCTTGGTTTCTAATAACCATTGTCCAGTGAAAGAAATTAGGCCTCCTCAGAAAAATACTTGATTCTAGGGAGGGGAGAGAAAACACAGGATGGTCCTAGAGCAACTTGTAGTGCCAGAAAGAAAAAAGTCCTCAACAAACAAAATGATGGCATTGGGTGCAGTATCTCATGCTTGTAATCCCAGCACTTTGGGATTAGATGTAAGAGGATTGCCTGAGTTTAGGAGTTCGAGACTGGCACGGGCAACTTGGCAAGACCTCTTCTCTAAAATAAATTTTAAAATTAGCCAGTTGTGGTGGCGCACACCTGTAGTTCCGGCTACTTGGAAGGCTAGGATGAAGGATTGCCTGAGCCCAGAAGATCGAGGCTACAGTGAGCCATGATAATGCCACTGCATTCCAACCTGGGTGACAGAGTAAGATTCAAACTTCCTCCCCCCATTAAAAAGAGTTTAACATGGAAAGCAAGTGTGGGGAGAAAGTGACTACAGTAAAGAAACCTGACAGACATTATATCTCTGCCAGGTGATCAAGATCAACATCAACAATGATAAGTTGTTGATGGTATACAACCTTGATATGATACAGTGTACAGCCATGAACCATGTTAAGAATGGCATTTTGCCTCTGTGATCTTCCTTCCAGAAATCCATAACTACAGTCTAATAATGAAAAACACATCAGACAAATCACGGTTGAGGGACATAACTTATAAATACCTAACTAATATTCCTCAGAACTGTCAGGGTCATCAAGGAAACAAGGGAAGTCTGAGAAGCTGACACAGCTAGCAAGAACCTAAAGAGACATGAAGATTAGATGTAATGTGGTGTCCTAGACAAGATCTTGGAATAGGAAAAGGACATATGGGAAAAAGTGATGAAATTTGAATAAAGTATAGAGTTTGCTAATGAAAATATAACAGTACTGATTTATAAGCTGTAACAAATGTACCATAGTAATATAAGATTTTAACAGTAGGAAAAACTGAATGTGGACTATACAAAGTACTTTTTCTTTGCAACTTTTTTGTAGATCTAAAACTATTGTAAAATAATAGGTTTATATCAGCTTTTAAAATATCTGATGGGGCAATTGAGGAAGCAAAAAGCAAGTAGTTGAAGGTGATCTTAAAAGGTATAATAGATGGTGAATAGTTACGTGAATTTAGAAGAGGGGTGCTAGTTTAGTGGCCTGGCAGAGGTACAAGAAGGGACTCCAGGAACACGCATGATTATCCTTCAGGGTCACCATGGAAGGCTGCTCTAGTGCAGTGATTGGGGAAGAAGAATGATGTGAATTGTATTCTATCCTATCTCTATGTGAGGCCAAGATAGGAAAATGAAAGATAACTGAGAGGTAGAACCTGTGTGAGATTCTGAGGTATACAAAGGAAGGAAGATAGCCAGGTACCCTGTGAAAAGGATACAGAGTTATAGGAAGAGAGAGGCCTGAAGGAAATCTTCATGAATAATGTTGACTTGTTTTTAGCAGGCAGAACAACTAGTTAATAAAGAAAGAAAATGAACAAGCAGGCATCCAGCAATATAAGATGATGAATGGTATGCTTAAAGAGAGTGCATTTCAAGTTCAAGATTGGTTTGAAATGAGAGTCAAATTTTGCACTAAATTTGGTGTAAATTTGACTTATTTGACAAAATTACAGAATTCAGATAACAGAATAGATGAATAGAAGAGGACAAATTGGGGTATTTACACCTTCAAAACCTTGGAGTTTTGGGGGGTATGGAAAATGTCATTTAAATGAAGAATATGAGAATTACTATACATAAGTAAGGGTACTTGATAATTGTGACCTGAGAACAGGAGAACTAAACAGAAGTTTGTAAATTAGATTCTTCTTTGAGAATATGGTTGAAAAGTTGTTACTGTTGTTCTGAAATGGCTGTTTTGTATTTGCTCATGTGTCTGTGATATTTGAAGTAAACATCATAGTTAAAAGAAAGGGAAATCTTCAGATTCTTAGAGTTTTAGGATATTATTGTGTTCGCTTTGCTGTAATTTCTTTCTAAATTCCTATGCTTTTGCCCCTATAGTGATTCTTTGCAGTTATATAACTTGTGTGAATTCAGTTCCCTCTCTCTGTATGAGAGGTGGATTAGTTGAATAGGCTCTTGGAGCAGAATATCTGGGTTCAAGTCTTTGCTCCCCTTTTAGTCACACTTCTGTTTGCTAAATTTTACTCATAAAGCTCTTGGTGTCTATTTCCAAATAGGTAAAACAAGATAATGCTGATACTCATCTATATATTGGGTTGTTTTGGGGAGTTAAGTGAGATAATAGATATCAGTAGCTTAATATAGTGTACCTGACACTGAATAAATGATGACCATAATTATAATTATCTGTAGGAGAGATTGATTGCCAATCAGGATAAAACCCAAGCTGCATAGAGTTTTTTCATTGAGCAT
Organism: Carlito syrichta; assembly: GCF_000164805.1. NCBI lineage: Eukaryota > Metazoa > Chordata > Mammalia > Primates > Tarsiidae > Carlito > Carlito syrichta. The sequence continues at coordinate 156,555 of NW_007067427.1, forward strand.
GAAAAGATAATATTATTAAAAAGTCAGTATTCATCTATTGACTTAATTTTAAACCCATTTAGAATGATTTTTATTTGTTTTCAACAGTAAAATGAAACTACACCATCAAATAGGAAAAAAATGTTCAAATCCCATCACTTATTGATAACTACCTTCACAGTCTGAATAAATATCTTTTTGACTCTCTTTAACATGTGTGCACATACAATGGTGGATAGCTTTCATATAAAGCGGAATGATACTATACATGCATCCTGCTTTTATATTCAGTCTTATATCGAAGAGATCTTTCCATGTGACTAACTATAAATATTCATCAGCATACTAGTCCACATCAAATGAGTGTCTAATATTAACCATGGACATTCAGTTTAGGTTAATAACAATATAAAGTGTGTTGCCGTTTTTTATCGCTCATTTTTGCCTGAATGATAGGCAACAAATAATAGCTTGCTTTATTTACATTAGTATGATTACTGGTAATAGTAAACATCTTCCCATATATGACCATTTTATGTTCCTTTTGTAAATTGACAGCATTTAAAAATATTTTTCTTATATATTTGTGATTTTTCTTTATTAATTTTGACAAATCTGTCATGTTAATCCTGCCTCGTAATTGTTAGTTCTGTATATTCTTTTGCAACTCATGTTTATCTTTCAACTATGTTTACATGGCTTTTATTATAAGTTTATTGGGGTTTTTTTTGAGTTGGGGTCTCACTCTGTCACCCAGGCTGTAGTGCAGTGGCGCACTCATGGCCACCGCAGCCTCGACCTGCTGGGCTTAGGCAATCCTTCTGCCTCAGTCTTTTTTTTAATGCAGTAAAATTGCTCAGTTATTTTCATTTTGATTTTTGGGTTTCATGACCTGATTCTAAAAAGATCAATGACTTAAGATTATTTAATGTTTGTTTTGAAACTTTTACATATTCATTCCTGTTTTTACATTTCCAAATGTGTGAATTTTTAAAAGTATTTTATTTTTAAATGAACTTTTAGCTCAGTGGCATTATGTTCAGGCTGTATCATCTGTATGTTAAGAGTTTCTCAACTTTTCTGTAGACTTCCTTTGTGTATTAGAATAAGATTATTTACTCCCAGTGTTTTATTATGAAAATGTTTCAGAGATATAAAAATGGTGTGAGAATTGTGTGCTGGGTATCTATCACTTAGATTCTGCAGTTATTAGCGTTTTGCTGTATATGCAATATGTGGTCAGTTTTTATAAATGTTTTAGTGTGGTTTTAAAAATGCATTTTTGACCAGATGCTATGGCTCACATCAGTAATCTCAACACTTTAGGAGACTGAAGCGAGAGGCTTGCTTTAGCCCAGAAGTTTGAGGTTACAGTAAACTGTGATTGTTCCATTATACTCCAGCCAGAACAACAGAGCCTGACATTTTCCAATGGAGCTTGCTAACTGTCTGTCTGTGCTGGTGTTTTGTCTTGATACCTTAATAATTAAGAGAGATGTGTTGACATATTTATCATACTTATCATTGGCTTTGCCTGTTCCTTCCTGTAGGTCTTTTAATTTTTTACTTTGTATTTGAGCCTCTTTTATTTAAAAATACAAATAGAATGGTTTCTTGGTAAATTGAATTTTATGTCATTATATTTAGTGATCTTCTCTTTGCTTGATAATATGTATGTGTGTGTATGTGTGTGTTTAAAAAATCTGTTTTTGCTTTCTTTGGGTTAGCATTGGCCTGGTTATATCTTCCATTTTTAACTTTCAACTTTTCTATGTCCCTATACTTTTTTAATGTGTCTCTTTTAAATTTCATAGGACTGGATTCCTTAAATCCAGTTTGCTAAATCTTTCTTTTAGGTTAAGTTTAATACATTTATATTTATTAGGATGAATGATACATTGGACTTGCTTGTGTTGTCTTTATTTCTAATGCCTTAGAAATAAACTGTGTGTGTACACATGCAATGTTTATTTCTTAGCTGGTGTTCTTATTTCACATTTTCTTCTTTAATGATTGCAAGATCTATGAGCTATTTTTACTCTCTCATTAGTTACCCTTATACTTAACCCTCTGTGTTAACTTAGCCAATTCTAGATTTTAAAATTATCTAACCTTCTCTTAGACAATACAAGGACCTTGGAACACTTTAACTCTCCCTACCTTCTTCTAACTTACATGTTGGTTTTTTCCTGTTATTTTAGTTATATTTCTCATTTAAACTGCAAATATTAGACAGTATTAATATTTTATAAAGATACTATTTATTTATTGCTGCATGTTTACTCTTCTATTTCTTAAATACCCTTGTTTGTATTTCTGCCTACCCTTCTGGTGTAGTTTTCTTTTACTTCAGATATATTGTTTACATCATTGTATTTTCTCAACACTGTAAAGATAACATTCTGTTATGACTGTGGAAAAGTCTGTTGATATTTCTATGTGACTGTTCTTTAAGACCTTTTGCTTTTGGTCTTTTCTAGTTTTGTTCATGTCTTAGGCTTAAATTTCCTTTTATGTATACATAAGCCAGCTATAGAGCTCATCAGCCTTTCTTTCCAGTCTAAGTAGAAATTTTGGGTAGTACCTTCCCTGTAGGCAAAGGGGAGGTACATGGCAGTAAGGTTTCCCAACCCCTACCCCTGGTGTTTTACTCCTTGAGGGCTCACACTACCAGTGAACAACTGGAATGGAAATCAGAGAAGACTTTTACTTACATCTTTTGTAAATAAGAGGTGAGGAGGAAAGAAGGCAGCAGCTAGTAAAGGAGATCATGTTTTAAGGAAAATATATTTTATTAGCGTTTAAAAACTGCATTGCCAATATTGACAAATGAAGCCAATATAGTGTTAAAGTTATGATTTCCAAAATGATATTAAAGAAGAATCTTACCAGTGGTTATTTCCCAAACTGGAAAACTATAATGTGAAATTATTTTAAATGAACCACTTAATTTTACAGTTCTACTACTTTTTACTTATTGAGTGAGTTGCTTTCTTTAAAAAAAAACAAAACAGCCGAGCGCAGTGGTTCATGCCTGTAATCCCAGCACTTTGGGAGACCGAGGTGAGAGGATTGCCTGAGCACACGGGTTTGAGACCAGTCTGGGCAACTTGGCAAGACCTTGTCCCTACATTAAATCAAAAAATTAGCTGGGCGTGGTGGTGCATGCCTGTAGTGCTAGCTACTTGGAAGGCTGAAGCGGAAGGACCACCTGAGCCCAGCAGGTCAAGGTTGCAGTGGCCATGAGTGTGCTACTGCACTATAGCCTGGGCAAGAAAGTGAGACTCCAACTCAAAAACAAAACAAATGTATTAATCATTTGTGCATTTAGTGTATTTTGTTATGGTTGTTTATATAAATGTTTCTCTTTACTAATAGAATGTGAGTTGTATCAATATAGGGACCTCTTGGTGCTCCCTGAACATTATTGAGTATCTGACATTTATTAGGTATTCTGTAGATATTTCTTGAATGTATAAATTTGTGGTTTACAGTTAGCTGAGGTTTATTATGATTGTGCTTTTTTTTTCCATTTCATTTTTTCTTTGTCTTTCTTGTCAACAGTAATTTGATAATTACTTTTATCTTTAATAAAAGTAATTCTTTAGCTGTTTGAGAAGTTATTTCTCAAACACGTCAGTGTTTCTCAGTCATTGGGGCTCTAGCCTCCTTTCATTTTGCCATTTCACTATCCATAGCCACTTCATGGCCTAGGATCGCTACTGAAACTCACCCATCACATGTATTCTAGCCCCCAAGAAGGAGGAAGAGATAGACATTCTCGTTTGCTGTCCCCTCAAGAGCACAAATGTGTATACAGTAAGTCCCCGCTTAACATCGTTGATAGGTTCTTGGAAACTGTGACTTAAGCAAAACGATATATAACAAAGCCAGTTTTACTGTAGGCAATTGATATAAGCAAGATTTAAATTCTCAAGGCATACTTCTGATCACAAAAATATCACTGCCTTCTAAATAAAGACCCCCAATACTTCTGGTAAACATTGAAATAATGTCAACTATGCATATACTTAAGAAAGATGAATAAAAACAGTAAGATAAAATTATCCAGTTATTGCAGTTCAAGGTCAAGAGCGGTGGATATCCCAGCAGCTTAGGGCAACAGAAAGGAACGCAACCCTTGACAGGATGCCATTCCAGCCAGGGGCACATTTATATCTACACTTATCCTGGGACAATTGAGGCCCACCATTTCCTCTATTATATACATCTCTGGGATATGGGAGGAAACTGGAGGACCTGAAGAAAGCCCACACAGACATGGGGAACTGGAAAGTGATTTTTTCCCCCTCTCATCAACCTTATAATAAAATGATAATGAACATAGTGATATTATTCAGGAGCCTGCTGTATAGTACTTTCCCTTTGGGACACTGGCCAAAACAGTCACATGGCCACACCTAGCTATAAAAGAAACTAGGGAATGCAGCACTATATCTGGCCAAAAGACAACTTTTTTTATTACGCAGGATGACAGAGAAAATGTCATTAAGAAACAAATAGCAATCTGTATTGCGGTTAGAGACTTTTAACATTTATCAATTGTGGAGAGGCTTAAAGTATAATTTAGAGGTTAGAGTACCTCAGTATTATTTTTAAGTTAAAGACACTTAATTTTGAGAGTTTTGAAGGAAGGATAAGATAAGGGATACTACATGAAAATGCACATGTAAGTTATATTTAAAGGTAATTTGGGTTGTATTTTTGCCTCGACTTGAATTATGTTCATAAAGTATTAGTTAAACATGGTCACCAGACATGGTCAGAGTCTTTTCAGAAATACTACTGGAGAAGAAATTAATTTACCCTTGACATAAGAATTCACTTACAGTAAGTTTAGTTCCTTTTAAAAATGTAAATGAAGCTTATTCCCACCTGAGGTGTTTAAAAGCTGGCTGTGTCATGGGTTTGTGGGCAAGACAAGACACAGGCTGGGAATAGCTTAGCAGTGCCTGAGTGCACTGCAGAGCATCCATCTCAGCAAGTGGGGAGTGTCAGTGGTAGTAAGCAGGTGCAGGCACGGAGTGGTCCTTGCATAAAACCTCTTACCTGGGCTGTTCTGGATCACCAGGGTTGTGTGAAGGGGGAATGCGAGAAGGTGCACAGTGACAGGCGTAGAATGTGGGAGGGCAGAACTCTCCAAGCATTTTCCAAAAACCCTAAATATGGTAATCAATGGAGAGTTGAGAGGAATTTTAAGGTTCAACAAAAGAGAAAGCCCTATCAATCAGCAGTGTTCTAAATATCTTACTTAAAAGGACAGAGATATATTAAGCGTTAAGAAAATTCTGGCTTAAAATTGATCCCAAAAATAATTTTAAGCCCCAGAAGCCAAAAGTCTTAACAGCTAAATATATTGGTTTTGAACTCTTGTTATCTTATGTACCTTGTACATTGTGGTATAGTAAGTTGTTTATTTAAGTATCTCACTTGAGAAAAGGGAGCATATTTAGTGGTTCTTCCACCCCATGATCTGTTGTGGTGCTCAGTATGTTGCACACTCTCAATGAGTATGTATATGAGGATAGCCTCTCTTTCTTTGTGACTTCAAATCTAAATAATTTCAATCTTAGAGAATAGATATAGAAACTCATTTTTTGCTAGTCCTGAGACAAAAGCATGAAGAATAATACTTTAGTCACTTCCTGTTATGTATATTAGGCAATTCCCATGAAAGGCTTCTTGTTTAATGTACTGCTCCCTGCTGTAAGATCTGCTGCCTTTTGCATTGTCACGGTAGACTAGAACTCTCTCCTCATCCCACCATACCTTCTTTCCCCAGGTTTTCTGAGCAGTGCAGGAACCTTGTGTGATTGTCTCTGTGGTAGCTATGTACCTATATCCAGCATTCATGCATTTTATCCATCCCTGCCCTTACTGAAGAGCCTTCAGGCCCACAGCACCAAGCCCTAGTCAGGGTCCCTGCAGTCCTAGATTCATTGCTTTGACCCAGCCCTGCCCATTGCAGCTTTCTATGACAATGGAAATGTTCTGTGTCTACCCTTTCCAATTGAGTAGCTACTAGTCACATGGGGCTGCTGATCACTCGAAATGTAACTAATGCAGTGGGGAACATACATTTTAATTTAATTATAACTAATTTATGTATAAATAGCTACATATAGTTAGTGGCAATACCGCTCTAATATTAATATCCTGTTGTGTGTATGAGTTCAAAAAATTCCTATGAACTGATGTGGAAATCTAATAAACTGATGCTTGGGTTTGGGAATTGGGGTCTGGCAGTATTCTAAAAGCTTCATGTGAGCTAGTTTTTTAATCACATGATTTTCCTTTGACATTTAACGCTATAGTAAACAACTATCTTACAATAAAGACCAGTAGTTATATCTTGTTTATGATATGTAAGTTGTATTTGTCGTTTCATTCACATATAGGGCAGTTGTGTAGAGTTTGGGCTCAAGGAAGTTTTATGCCACTTGAGGCAAAACTATTGCAGATTACAGTGCTCTTCGCAAACCAACGCTAGACACGCAGAGTGAGGAGAGAAGCGACCTCATATTAAAAATGGGACAGCCTGCATGTCCCTGCCTGGCTTCCTAAGAGAGGGTTTAAATATAGATATCTATAATAGGCTCTCCCTAAAAACTTTGAGCATAATACCTTTAGGTGCTTCTCAGAGTCCTGTACCACAAAGCCTAAAGTAGTTTGACTTCCTGATTAAGTTAGAATGTTAAAGGCAATATTTTCCCATGATCTTATGTACTCGAGCCTCATTTTTATTTTCTCAATTGCCAGGTATCTAAAAAGTTCTAATATATAGACAAATATTATAGATTCAATATTACTCAAAAGTAGTTTTTAAAAAAGTAAACTGCACATATGATAAGCATTGGCCTTAAGATTTGTTTTTAATGGAGTTGAAGGTTCACCTTTGAAATAAAACAACACTACATACTACTTTATTTTCACAGGGAAATGTGCTCTCTGTTGTTTCTCTTGAAACATATAAGCCTCTTGGTCCATCTTTAATTTTTCCATTTGTAACAAATTAGTATGATAAACTCTTTACTTTTTGCCTGGCTCTGAGAAACATTGATGTGTAACTGGGTTAACTTCTAGCAGTTGACAGCCTCACAGTTGAAAAGAGGACATTCTCTGCCCTGGTCTTCTCTTCAACCAAAGACTAACATGGCCACCACCCTCCTTGAATCCCTACCATGAGGGTACTTATACCTTGCCCAGCCTCATGTGTCTAAAACAGAACTGTTGGTGCCCACCCACCTTCCCTTTCTCGCTGCATGGCTTCAGCATTCCCTTTGCCATCTTTGGCTCCTCTTTCCTTTCCACCTCATATCCAGTCATTCACCCCCGTTGGCTCTGTGTCTTCAGTAGCTGCTGAATCTCACCTCCTCTGCTGCCTACCAGCAAACCTCAGATCAGGTCATGCCTCCCTCTGCACTAAACACTGGGACAGAAGGCATATGAACCAAAAGCTCTCTGTACAAGAGGGGTTTCTAAGGCATTTCCAGAGGAAAGGAAACTGTACCCTTAGAGTTCTAGGGACTTTGTGAAAAACAGTCTTATTTAATCCTCAGCACCACTGTCTGCAGTAGAGTTGGCATCCCCATTTTACAAGTAGATAGTCTGAGGTTCACAAGTGTTAATTGCCATATTTCCCCCCACCCCCAAGAGAGGCAAGATTCAAATCAAGAACTCTCTTTATTAAAAAGTAAGTGGTAGCCGGGCTCGGTGGCTCAGCCTGTAATCCCGCACCTTGGAAGGCTGAGGTGAGTGGATTGCCTGAGCCCGCGGGTTCAAGACCTGCCTGGGCAACCTGGCAAGACCTCATCTCTACAATAAATCCAAAATTAGCCAGGTGTGGTAGCGCGTGCCTGTAATTCCAGCTACTTGGAAGACTGAGGTGGAAGGATCACTGGAGCCTAGCAGGTCGAGGCTGCAGTGGCCGGGAGCGGCCACTGCACTCCGGTCTGGACGACAGAGTGAGACTTCAACTCAAAAAATAAATAAATAAATAAATAAAAATAAATAAAAGTGTTTTTTCTTATAGAATAGTTGCCTGAAAAGGTAGATAGGGAAGAAATAATGCCTTATATGTTTTTCTTTTATGTACTTACTTTGCTACTTCCCAGTAGTGATTAGCATCAAAATTCTTGAAATGCAAAGACCCTGTGTTTTTAGGAGGCAACTTGAAAAGGAAGAACTTAGTTTTCCCTCTTCGTAAACAATATTCAAAGTAGAAAATGGTGGTTTTTTAAAGATAAGGAAGGAGAGTTACAAATGAAAGTGATTAGAGAGGAATGGAAAACCAGGAGTTAAATGAATTAATTGATGGGTAAAACCAAAACTGTATGTCATAGAAGCAGTATGTCAGAGAGAGGTATAGGATGTAGCGAACATAATAATAACAGAATATAAAAGAATAAGAACTGAGACCAGTTTGGAATTTAGCAAAGAGGAGTTCATTGGTGCTACCTAGTAGCTAGATTATAGAATAAGGGTTTTAAATGTTTGGGTCTAAGGCAAACCATATAAACTTTGGCATGATGTGTTTTTGGTTATAATGCTAGCTTAGTTATGGATAGAGTCATCTCGTTGTTTGATACTTTATATTCAGTTTGTTGTTTCCTTATGTGATTCTGAAAAAACACCTGTATTTCACTTTTCTCCTTTGTCCTTTTATATTTTTTATGTCTCCTGACATTCCTTCATGTTGTTAGAGGCATTATTTAATTTTACTAGCACACAAGTGCCATCTAGTGGCCAGAACATCTGGCTTGCTTAATACACAAAGAACATAGACAAGAATCAGCTATTCTTTCCAACGTGTTTTCTTGATCAGAGTGTTTTGAGGTTCTTTATAATACCGATCAATTTAATTTAGTAACCTGGCTTAAAGAGAGTTGCTGGGGTTTCTGGTATATCCACACATTCAGCCTTTTGGCCTGGGGCAAATCACTTAATTTCTTTCTTTTTTTAATGATGTGAAACTGAGATGATAAGCCATTATTAGGAGAATGTGTCCCTTAATCAGAAAAAAATCTGCTTTTAAAAATAATCAACTTTTAGGATAAATCCAAGGAATTTATATATTTTTTAAAACTTCCAAGGTATATCCTGAATGTTTTCCTAATAAGGCCAGCTGCTTTCTCTACAAATATAGTATTAACCAGTTGAAACTGTTTTTTATAAGGATAAACTTCAAGCAATACCTGTAAAAGAACAGTTTTCTTATACGTTGTAATTTGCAAAGTGACAATATTTTGAAAGGGTTTTCAACAATAAGTTTAAAAATCCAAAAGAATTTTTACTTAAGGCAACTTGTATTCATTTTTTTGGGTACATATCTGGAAAGTAATTTGTCCCTCCTTTCCTGTGACTATTCTGGTAAATTGGAGCATTATTATACTTGTTTCCTTCCTAATAGTATGTGGAAGGATAAATAATTTACAGTGCTTTTATGTTCTTGTATGTCATTATATTAATTGATTTGGTGGTGTTATTTGTTAATACACTTCTTTTTATATTTCAGAAAAGATGTTGGTTTAAAGCGATTTTTTCCTAAGAGTTTACTGGATTCTGTCAAGGTAATTAGAGTCTCCTTTATCATAATTAAATAACTAAAATATGCCGATACCTTTTCCCCAATGATAAATTGCTTTTGGGAAAGTAAAAGTAGTTTTTCCCCCTTCCAGGTAAAAGCAATAATGTAAAACTCACATTTATTCTAGTCATATTAATGGCAAGTAGGTCTTTATAGATATACCTGTCTCCCACAAAACCATGGTTTCACTTCCTGGTTGTGTGTAATATTCAGTTAAGTACAAAACTAAAAAAGGTACATGCTCAGTTGTCCCTGTCACCTAGGTCTTTACAATCTCAGGTATCTTGACATGCAGAAGAAAAGGAGCAATATCTGTAAGAATCATGGTGGTAGAATCTTACATATTGGGTGTGTGTATGCATATCAGTGCATCATGAAGGTCTGACTTTTGCTTCAACGATGTGGATGCTTCTCCACACTAGTAACTTTGGCAGTGCCTCAGTGCTTATTCCTACCTGTAGTTCCAACTCCAGCAGAGGGGTGGGGTGGGAATCTGGAGTGTAGTTCCTCTAGCCAATCCAGAGCCCACGTCAAGGTGTTCCAGTGCAGCAGGGGACACAGACTTTGGGGTTAAGATGGAAACCAGCTCAGATGAGTGCTGCTGTTTGGTAGCCTCGTGGTCTTGGGCTTGGTTTCTTTTTACCACATTGAAAAAATAATATTTTGTAGGGTTTGTGTGAATATTTAACAGATTAATATGCTCATATATATTATTTACTACAATACCTGTCACATAGCAACTCATCAACATGGCTGTTGCTGCTCTTTTTATTATTGCAGCGGTCATGTTCTACATCTTGTCAACTGAGACCCAAGCAGGATGAGGGATGTGTTATGAGAGAATGTAGCGTGATGGTTCAGAAAACTGACTCTATAGCCAGCTGCCCTGGTGAAAATCCAAGTTGACCTCATCAACTTGAATTGCATGTGACTTTGGACAAGTTATTTAATCTTTTTGTATTTTAGTTTCCATATCTGTTAGATGGGGATAAGACCAGTTTCCTTTTTTTTTCCCTCCCTTATTTTTTATTTTAAAGATATGGGGTACAATTAAGGGTTAGGTATATAAGTGGTCATTGTGCAGGTAAAGTTTGGGTACCCTTATTGATGTTAATGTGACCCCCTTCCCTCCCATGGCAGGGTCCCATTACTGCCAATCCTTGTCTTATAGTATTATGCTAAATGTTCAGGGTCTGCTTATGAATGAGTAAATGTAGTACTCAGATCTTTGTGATAAATTACTGAGTGTTATAGACCCTAATTCCATCCAAGTTGCTGCAAAGTTCATAATTTTGTTTTTCCTTTATGGGGGCATAGTATTCCATCTTGTAAATGTACCACATTTTCTTTATTCAGTGCACTTTTGATGGGCAGCACAGTTGGTTCCATGTTTTTGCTATTGTAAATAATGCTGTGACCAGTTTCTAACACATGAGATTCATATTAGGATTAAATGGGTTAATATGTTTAAAATCTTAGAACAACAAACAGAAAGAACTCAGTAAATGTTATCTAGTATGCAGGGGATGAGCCTCATCCTTATTATCACTAAGAATAAAATGCAGAATTCTGCAGTTTTTGTTGAGTAGATTAAGACACATTTCCACACAAGAGTTTCTTGGCAGTTTTGCTGTTGTCTATTCTCTTTGTGTAGTCAACTCTGTTCTACTGATTATCATTGGGTCACGATGTTTGGTATAATTTATTGAATGCAGTCTGTGACAAAAGCTCTGTGTGCACACATCTGGGTCCTGCTCACTGTCAAACCCATTAAGAAAAAGACTGTAAAGACTAGTTACTGTTTCCCCTTGAATCCAGAAAGTAACAGTATCCATCCTTTCTCACGTAGCTTCTTGATAATCTAACGGGAAAAAATAGATATAAAATGTTGGTTTTAAAGCGTAAAACATTCTATAAATGCAAAAAGATACACCTGTAAGAATAGTAGAGGAAAAGTGCACTCTTTTTAAATATTTTAGACTCTTTCTAGTGATGCTATTCTTTTTAAATATTCATTCAAGTTTTCTGATCTATTAATGAGCTACTACACTGCATTATTGGGTTAGTGTGGTAGAAGCTAGGAGTAGAGAGATGAGGAGAAAAATTTCTCACACTATAAGTAGCCCACAAAACGTTGGCATTAGTGGGTTAAGATTTGGCAATCAAAGGACAGAGAACTTTAAATGAAGTTTGGCTAAGTGGGAGGGGAACAAGAGAATGGCAGAATGGGAGGGATATTAGGAGTGGTTTGGTGATACTTCTGAAGTTGGGAGAATGAAGACACCATTTGACCAGGAATGTTTTTGGTGTGGGAACCAAGAAGGCATGGAAAGATCCCTGATAGGAAGGAATACTGCTGTGCATAAATCTGCTAGGTTGTGGGATGAGGTGGAGGATAATGAAAACATTCAAGCAAATGTAAGCCATGGTTTTAGTGAATTTACATTGCTGTTGAATGGAAGGTATTCTGGCCAATATTCAGTCAGTACTGGCTATATCACATTAGTAGTATTGATCAGTGGTTTTCAAATATGAGGCTGTTGGTGGCCTCAGAATTATATTGCAAGATCTCTTCAAATCTATGTGTATATATACAGTTATTATAAGAAGTTTGTTTTATTTGTGAGTCCAAGACATTATTCTCAATTATAAAAGGTTCCTCTTATTCAAAACAGGGAACACAGGTACAGGTCACAGATGTCATTGTGTGTATAGCCTTTTAAAGTGAGATAGATACCCAACGAGGTCAATGGAAGACTGACCCTGTCCCCTCTGTGCTCCTCCATGACTGGCTCTTCTAAATGTCTTTCAGGGTTTTCTCTCCAAGTCTTTCCTTTCCACCCTAAGTAAAAACGGCAAATGTTCTTTTGTATTCTTCAGACCTTGATCAGTTCTTAAGTTTTAATGGTATTGCCTCAATTTTTAATTACATAATTTACTTGTTTGTGTTTTCTTTGCTTTTATCCATTGTTCTAAGATTTTATGAGAGAAAATATAATATCTGTTGCATTCTTTACTCTATACCTGGTGTCTGGCATAGTAGCTGGCACATAGCAATATTTGATGCATCTGGCTAGGCACAGTGGCTCACACCTATAATCCCAGCACTTTGGGAAGCCAAAGTGGGAAGATCGCATCAGTCCAAGAATTGGAGACCAGCCTCAACATAACAAGACCTCATTTGTACAAAAAAAGAAAAAGAAAATAAAAATACTGAACATGATATCACATGCCTGTTGTCTTAGCTCCTAGGGAGGCTAAGGCAGGAAGATTGAGCCCAGAAGTTGAAGGATGCCGTAAACCAAGATTGCACCATTGTTCTTCAGCCTGGGCGAGAGTCCTGTCTCTTAAAAACAAAAACCAAAAAATACCTGTAAATCTTATTTAAATGAAAGAAAGAATAACTTTTTCTTTTTGAGTTGGTGTCTCACTCTTTTGCCCAGTCTGGCATGCAATGGCACACTCACGGCCACTGCAGCCTCAGCCTTCTAAGTAGCTAGAACTACAGGTGTGCACCACCATGCCCGGCTAATTTTTTAATTTATTGTAGAGATGAGGTCTCACCAAGTTGCCCAGGCTGATTTTGAACCGGTGAGCTCAGGCAATCCTCTCTCCTCTGCCTCCCAAAGTGCTGGAATTATAGGCGTGAGCCACTGCACCTGGCCAAGAATGAATAACTTTAACAGCAACTTAAAAGATGAATAAAATTAGGGGAGACACTTTCTGGGTAGTGGGTGCAATGTGGAAAAAAAGGCATGAAGATAGGATAAAGTAAGATTCTTCAGAAGATGGAATAGAAAAGCTAGAGAAGTTTCTTTCCCTGGGCTTGTCTGCTCTGCTGTTGTCACCACTCCCAGAAGAGACCCCCTCCCCTGCACAGGATCTGTTTCTCAGGGTGTCTTTCCAGGCTCTCCTTGGATTCATCCTACTTGGTTGGCTTCCCTTGTTCTGGCATTTGCTGCTGACTCTCATGTGCTGTTTTCTGCCTTCTTGAGCCCCACCTGGCAGTCAGGTGAGCCCTATCTGTTTCTAGATTGACTCTCCAGGGAGCAGAGCTCAGGGATTTTGGCTGAGTAGAGTCAGTATGTGATCACTGTGGGCAGTCACTTCGTATGGGCTTAAATATTGAGATAAGAGGAATTTAGGGGAATTGGGGGCTCACTGTAAATTTTTACAGCGAGAGAGACGGCATCACCTTTTGGATTTTGGAATATAAATCTGACAACCACATGGAACATAGATTAAAAGCAAAAATACTAAAACCAAGAATACTTGGGAGGTGATTAAAATTGATGAGATGTGCAGTGATCACGACCTGGATGGAATGACTTCCCTAAGAGTGGAAGGAATGATTAGGGGAACTTGAGAAAAAAAATTTTTTTTGAGTTGAGATCTCACTGTTGCCAGGCTAGCATGCAGTGGCATGATCATGGCTCACCACATCCTTGAGCTCCTGGGCTCAGGGATCCTTCCGCATCAGCCTCTGGAGTTGCTGGGACTACAGGTGCCACCACGACACCAACTGATTTTTAAAATTTTTTTGTAGAGATGAGGTCTCATGATGGTGCCCAGTCTGGTCTTGAACTCCTGGACTCAAGCAATCCTCCCACCTTAGCTTCCCAAAGTGTTGAGGTTACAGGCATGAGCCACTATGCTTGATCCGAGAAAACTTTTTACAAATCAGTGCTGCTGATTTTGTTGTAAATAGAATTAAGTTTTAGCTACTGTTAGCTAGGGATTCATCAGATTCATGGAGTGGCTCTTAAATAAGGTTCTTAGAACTGATTTCTCACATGCCCTTTTTAATAAAAAAGGGAATCACTGTAACTTTATTAACCAAATCTTGTATGTTTGACTTCTAAAGTAGCTTAATTAGGAATTCATATCATTGGACCAAGATTTCTTCACCTATTACATAAATTCTTTCGAGACTGCATTGATTGTCATTAAACAACTATGGGATATGGTACTGATATATGCCCATGGGTTGTAACAAGTATAATACAAATTAGGTCATCACCTAACAAGATGTACACGCCAGTTTCTTGTTTCTTCTGGAATAACACTGTAGAATGGCTAGGTCAATTAACATTTGCTTTTTTCATAAATAGGCTGTTTCAATACATTTGTTTTACCAAAAGCCATTCTGTTTTACCTCTCTTTTCCCTTTATATTTAGATTTCTAGAGAATTGTTTATAGTTAACATTCACATTGAACTGTTGAAAGGTTACCTTATTGTCTTTGGTGGAATTTGAATTAGCTATGTTTGATGCCAAAAGCAGAATCTGGGATGTATGTGCCTCAACCACTAAGAATAATTTGCAGGGTATTTAAAATTTCTGTCCCTTTGATGCTAGTAGTGCCAAAGACACATTTTCAAAATCACTATACTAGTAAAACTAGTAAGGTGAAGCCAAATTGAGAGACATTCTGCAAAGTCTGATCATTAGTTTTCAAAAGTATGAAGGTCATGAAAGAAAAGACCAAGAGGATGTAACAACTGATGGAGGCTGAGGAGACAACAGTGTAGAATCTGGTACAGTGGAAGGATATTAGTGGTCAAACCAGTGAACTTGGAGTTGAGTCTGTAATTGATAATTGGTGTCCTACTGACGGGTAGGTACTGACTTTGTACTGGCTTTGCATCTTTATTAGCAAGTAAAAATAACCAGATTTTAATTTGTTGCAGTATAGTTCACATTAGAAACCTAATTTCAGAACTAGAAATGTCAAGAGATCAATAGTGACCAGTTTTTTGCGTATCTATCTGATTCTCAAGTAATAAAGTGGTTTCCTGGATTATTATCAGGAACACTTAATTTTATTCTTAAAGAAAATAGTTATCATTTTTATTTATATGATCAGCAGGTAACCATTTCAGGCTTAATGTTTTTGCCAAGCACGAAGAGCATAACTTGACACAGTCATTCAGCGTGAATTCCTGGTATCTGCTATGTGCAGGGAGCTGAGTAGGGATGCTGGAGGGAAGGAAGCAGGCCTCATCTTGCAGAGTTTATCATCTGAGGAAGAAGAAGTGTGCTTCATATATACCATTAATATCTCTATATTTACCATTTGGTATGTGGGCTGATAAGTCATTCCTTAATAATATATTATCGCCTGGACTTGATGACTCAGCCTGTAATCCCACGTTTTGGGAGGCTGAGGTGAGTGAATTGCCTGAACCCACGGGTTCGAGACTCGCCTGGGCAACTTGGCGAGATCTCATCTCTACAATAAATCAAAAAGTTAACCGGATGTGGTAGCGCGCGCCTGTAGTTCCAGCTACTTGGAAGGCTGAGGCGGAAGGATCACCTGAGCCCAGCAGGTCGAGGATGCGGTGACCATGAGTATGCCACTGCACTCCAGTCTGGGTGACAGAGTGAGACTCCAACTCAAAAATAAATAAATAAATAAATAAAATTAAAAATATATATATATAATCAGCCTGTTACTGTATTGCAGATTTTCTTTAGCATTGCATTGTAACCTTTTCATCTGAGTAGTGCTGTGAGTCTATTGTTGCTAGTAGCATCTGATAATCATTAGGTTGAGTAATAGGCAATTATTTTTTGTAGTTCAACGTGACTGAATAGCAGCAATTTTTGATGAGTCAACTTAATAACATTGCTTCATTTTGAAGAAGTATCAGATGTTTGGTAATTTTCTCATTATACCTGACTTGGTTTAAAATAGAATAGTGTACATAGATAAACGTTTCCTAAATCTGGGCAAATGCAAAGCAGGTGTTGAAACTTGAAATGCAGTGCAAAACATTTCACTTTCTCATACTAATTCTGGCAAGTAAGTGTAGTATTATTGCCAATAGTTTATATATAAACAAGCAGCAGTTTGGGAATTATGTACAAAGCAGAGAATTGACTTCTTTTCTGGATCTCTTTTACATAGTTTTTAATCTCTGTATGTCAGAATTTTCCTGAGTTGAAATACCCCTTTTAGAGTCACGAATGAATATGTCAACTTTTTATTGGTATAAATAGAAGTGATTTGCCATTGTGTTCTAGTCCCTGTGCTCATTTGACAACCATTCTTGCAAGTGCTGCCATATTCTACTTTGTATCATACATTTCAAGAAAGAGTTTTAAGGTATCCCAGGGATTCTTTTGGATTTATTTTCTACTTGAAGATGACAGACATTTTTACAATTGAACATAAGTACATTGAAGCAGTGTGTTCTATGACAGAATATTGAAACTACAGAAGTCTGAACTATCTTTCTACTTGTATACTAGAAAGTGAAATCTCATTTAGTCACAGAGTAGAGCCAGATCTTATTCGTTCATTTTGTCTATTTGAGAGGTTGCCAGAATCCAAGTTGTTGTGAAGAAGCATGTAATTACTCATTTTTAAGCACATAATTGAGTTTCAGCTGTGGATCCCACTTTTTTCTTAAGGTAGCGAGATATAATTCAGGCTCTCTTCTCACCCACAAGATCTTAGCCCTGTGTCTAAAAATAAGTACAAGTTAATATGAGACCCATAGGATGTAGTGGTCATTTCTTCCTGCTTTCTTTTATCTAGAAGAGCATCTCAGAGAAGGAGGTGTTTGAACTGATCACATAACTAGTAAAAAGTACTCAAGCAGTCCTAGATTGGAATCCCAGCTCTTTCTACCCCCACATTGTTACCTAACCTTTCTGAGTCTCCATTTGCTCACTAATATGTGAAAAATAGTATGTACCTTGCAGGGGTCATTGTGAAGATGTAGAGTTTATTTCCATGGAAGGGTCTACATATGTCTTTTCTGGCATTACTTTTTGGGAAGTGTGTGTTTCAATCAATGCCTAATGGCACTATACCCCCAGAATTATACTGTTCCTTCTGTAACTATGAATGCAGATCAGAAAGCTCTTTCTCTAGCTATACTCTTGATTTTCAGGAGAATATTTGTTCTGATTCTTCAGTGTATTCCATATACCAAGCACAGAATAGTATTTTCTTAGTGGATTTTTTTCTGGTCCATAGTGGAGTGGTCTTCTTAGGAGTGTGGTTACTTCTGTAATCAAATCTTAGAGACTGGTTTATATTCAAGAAAATTCCAGGGTACTGTATTTTGAATTTATAATAAGAAAAACATCTTGTGGGTGGCTATAGGCAAAACTCAAATCTCTATGTCCTGTATACTCCTGTTGGACAGTCAGACCCACATAAGTGATCATAGTCAGAGGATGTTTTGGAAAGCCTGAAGTCAGAACACATATTAAATACTATCAGTCTTAGCCCTGTGATGAGTAGCCTTTTCAGTTCCTCAGCTTGGATTGACATTTTCAAAAACATGATTCTCAGACTTTCCTTTATAGAGCACTGACCAACTCATTATCTGTGTGATGCATTTTATAGTTAAGCCTTGCTAACCTTGAACTCAGTTTATATCTCTTTAGATTCTGTAATCTAAAGCTGTAATTAGTACTTTTCCAAACTGCTGTCATTCTCTTATTCCACTCATCATATTCACCTGTCAACTCCTAGCCTTAGTTAAAACCAGCTATTGGCCAGCCTACCTGGCTTTGGCCCTTTCTTCTGTCCTGTCTTCATTTTGTTTGCAGGTACCTTCCAGTCCCCTGAATGTAAATACCTCAGCTGATGACTCATTCTGAAATTTCTTTCACCAGTGGTGCCCTCCCCTTAGCTCTAGACTTGTCTCTGAATATCTTTTTGGTGGTTTAAGTTGGAAGACTTGAGGACCACAAACATGTCCAGGACTAGCTTGACTGTCTTCTTTGCTAAGCCTACCTCTTATATTTGCCCATCTTGTTCCATCCAAAACTCTAGTCATCCTAGATTCCTTAATTTCCTACTGTACCACATAGATTCCTTTACCAGCATCTTGGGGGGCACACCGCTGGTGTTTCTTACTTGGCACAGAGACCTGCCTGGTCTTACTGCTTTTACTCTTACACACTCCCCCTCAGTCCTCTGTAAGCCAAAGCACAGTGACAGTGATGTGTTTTGTCGTTGTTTGTTTGTTTTTTGAGACATACTCTGTCACCTTGGCTGGAGTACGGTGGCATGATTATAGCTCACTGCAGCCTTGAACTCCTGGAATCAAGCAATCCTCTTGCCTCAACCTCCCCAGTGGCCTCAAGCAATCCTCCTGCCTTGGTCTCCTAAAGTTGCGGTTGCAGTTACAGGCATGCCACTGCACCTGGCTGAGCTTTTTAAAAATAAAATCACATACCTTAGGCAATCCTCCAATGTCCTGCTCTTGGCTCATTGAACTCGTTTTGTCTTCCAGGAATCTCCTACTTAGTCTCTCCTTCTCCCCTCATACTGTTCTCAACACAGCAGCCAGGTGTTAAAATCTAAGTTGAGTAATGTCACTTTAGTGTTCACAGCCACCCAAGGACTTAATATCTCATTTCATCAGGGTCAGCACCAACTGTGACTGTGGCCTGCATTCTCTGGCCCCCCCCTTCCTTAGACTTTATTGTATAGCACTTCCCCACTGGCCCCTCAGGCTCCTTCACACACTGAGACCTGGGGCCTTGCTACCTGGAAAATACTTCCCTCCACTATGCAGATTTTCATGTGTATAAATAGAGGAACAGCAACCAAGGACCAGAAGACCAACTACTATTTCTCTAAATGGAAAAAAAAAGCATCGTTGCTTTATCTCCTTCATGAGTGTTTTCCTGTATGCTCACCAGCACTCATACCTGTGCTGTCTAAGGCATCTGACTGGGTGCAATAGCTCACACCTGTAATCCCAGCACTTTGGGAGGTGGAGGCGAGAGGATTGCCTGAGTCCAGGGGTTTGAGACCGGCCTGGCCAACTTGGCGAGACCTCATCTCTACAATAAATCAAAAAAATTAGCTAGTCATGGTGGCACACATCTCTAGTTCCAGCTACTTGGGAGGCTGAGGCGGAAGGATCACCTGAGCCCAGCAGGTCGAGGGTGCGGTGACTGTGAGCATGCCACTGCACTCCAGCCTGGCTGACAGAGTGAGACTCTGACCAAAAAAAAAAAAGAAAAGAAAGGTATCCGTGGTATACATTCCATCGGTTCTGTCATCTTTTTTATGGAGCATTGTATGGATTTTAGTGTTGGCAAATTAGTTCTGTCAGTTTTTAAGACTACATGGAATATTGGTTGGGTAGATAGAACATATTTATGTAACTTGTCCCTACATTACTATAAACAGTTCTGCAGTAAATCTTCCTGTTGCTGAATCTTTGCATGTATTGTAAATCATTTTTAAAGAATAACGTCCTAGAATTTTATTTTCTGGCTCAAGGGTTGTAGTTTTTTACAGTTTTTTATTTGTGTTGCCTCTCAAAAAAGTATATCAATTTTTCCCTCCTACAATGGAATGTGTGAATACTTTTATATCTTTGTCCTGTTTATTTCCTGGTCATGTCCACATGTGGTACAAATTTCTGTCTAAGAAATAAAGCTGTATACATGAACTGTAAAGTTAAAATGGCTATGATGACAAATATGCGCGTTTTGCCACAGTTATATAAAAGGAAAGCACTGATATATAAATTTATAGTTATTTGACAAGTATGCTAGTTTATAGTAATGTGAATGTAGGTGATATTAAGTGGTGTGTAGAAAAGAAATCTTACTGTTATTGCTAGAGTCTTCACTCATTGCTGACTCTAAAAAAGATTTTTTTTTGGTAATTTTGTTACGCAGGCCAAAACACTAAGAAAATTGATCCAACAAACATTTAGACAGTTTGCCAACCTTAATAGAGAAGAAAGTATTCTGAAATTCTTTGAGATCCTCTCTCCAGTGTACAGATTTGATAAGGAATGCTTCAAGTGTGCTCTTGGTGTAAGTATGCGAGATGGGAAATAGTGGACTACTTTGATTTATTTTGCTTTTTCCTACCCATGACTGTATATGTAAATTTCTGATAGAAAGCTAATTTGTCCCATTTTTTTAATAACATGAGAATATTTTGTCATTTTATAGTAGGAAAAATACAAAAAGAAAATGTATTAATTTGAGAATAAAATCACCTTTTTGTTAATAGCCTACCTATGTTCCTTATTAGGTATTTTTAAATCCCAGCCCTGTAATTTGTTGACTAATTTGCCTCTAAGGGTTAGTTTACCTGTTCAGGTAATTGTCCCAAAGAAACCACTGACTTTGAGTACACTGGAATAAATACAGTATATCTCTGTCTAGGCACAACAGATCCTGGGTCAATGAAATTATAAATATTTTATCTTATTCGGTTAGATAGATTAATAGCAAACCTAATCAGCCCCCTGTTGTTGCTCTAATATATCCATGACTCTTTATCTAAAATATTTCTTTCTTTCTTCCGGTTTCGCTGTCCTTATTTGCTTCACATTCAAAAGTCGAGCTGGATTATTTCAGTGGAACTGGCAATCGGCCCAGAAGAAGGAATCAGTTACCTAACAGACAAGGGCTGCAATGTAAGTTGTGTCTTGGGAACTTGACTTTAGACAAAGAAGAATCAAATTAAGGAAATGGGGCATTCTTTTGGAAAAAAGACATCATTCTGCAATTAAATCTTTCAGTTGTGTGGCATTTGTGTTTGGGGGTTAGGGGGTAGAGGAGGGAAGTAAGAGAAAGTCTATGCCCTGTTGAAATTCTTCAGAATTCTTTAGTTTTAGAAGAAAAAGGATCACACAAGTCTTACTATATGTGAGTGAGACCTGGGTGGGGTTGTTACAGTTTATCTGGAAAAGGTTTAAATACTAATTTTTAAAATTAAGTTCTGTATATGATTTGGGTATATTTGTACTGGCATATCCTTTGATTGAGCCACTTCAGGATATTTCCAGAAAAAAAAAATTTCATATGTTTACAAGTCTTACCAAATCCCTGCTAGCCTTACCCATCTTACTGAGAAAAAAATTGTCCATCAGCTGGAAACCTACAGTTTGTCCCCAGCCACTACATCTGACCTCTCCCTTCTTTTGTTTTCTTCTCAGCAAAAGTGCTAACCTTTTCCTATGTATTCCTGTTTCATTTTTGCAACAAGTGTTATTAAGTACCTACCTGGTGCTAGGCACTATCTAAAGGTTTGAGATACAACAAGGAACAAAACAGACAGAAGTCCTTGACTTTATGTATCTTATAATCGAGTGTACAAAATAAAGATGGAATACATTTGTATCATATAATGATAAGTACTAAGATGAAAAGTAGAACTGTGTATGGGTAGCTGTACTGAAAAGGGCATGCTCCCCTTTAGACAGGTGATCAGAGAAGGTGTTTCTGAATGAAGGGCTTCTTCCCTGGATGCACAGCAGCAAGTGTTCTCTTTCACGCATAGTTTTGTGGTTTGAACCTTTTGCTTAATTTATACATACATTTATCCATATACATAATTTTACATAAATGTATAACAGTGACCAAACCATATTATATCATATCTACTTTTTTTTTTACTCCAAAGGCACTCTTTGGTTTCCATTCCCATTCACTTTGCTTGGTTCCTACCGCCACCATTCCTTTCTCTTTAGCCTTCCCTGTTCTCTATACAATAGTCAGTGACTCAGTAATTATTCTTCTCTGTTTTTCTCTATACACTTGTTTTGTTATTCAGAAATGAAGTGGTCATCAGGCACAGTTCTATGTCTTGGTTATTTCACTTTGTGAACCTGGTAGAAACCTTTCAAGTCTACCCCTTCTCTCTCTAGGAGCTCAGTGGGACCATGTGGAGGGCATTTACATTGCTTTCAGATTTCTGCCTCAAAACAATGGCATAACAATACTCGTTTATATTTATGTACTACTGCTTTTTCTCCTTATGGATGACATTTCCAAGGAGGAGTGGAGCTGTCATTTTAAAAAAGCTGCCAAGTTGCTTTTCAGAAAGGCTAAGAAACTTCATGTTATTACCAGCAGAGTACAAGAGTAGTATGTTCCTACTCAATTGATAGCAGCCGTTTTTATAGCTCCTTTAATGTTTTTATCTTAATATTGATTCTTGTTACTCTTTTGCTCACTAGAATCTAGTAAATTTAAACACATGTTAATGTCCTGGCTGTTTTTCTTCCTACCTCTGTAACTAAACTGCTTATATCATATACTTTGCTTGTTTTATCAACACAGCTGTTCTTTTCTTTTCAGTTTGTAAATCTCTTCACACATCAAGGAAGTCAGTGCATATTCCTTCATCTTTGTTACAGTTTCTTTCCACATCTTTTGTTGGCTCTTGACTTTAAACAGACCAGTCTCACTAGTCTCATACTCCAAGACTGACCACTGTTATGACTTTGTTGTTGTTGATTAACTTTTCAATAAAGTCTGCTGGATCAATTGCTATTCACAGAGGAAAACAGAATGAATTTTGACTCCTATCACACACCATGACAAAAATCAATTCCAGGTGGTGTTAGATCTACACATGAAAGGTGAAAAGGATAAAAGTTCTAAAACGTAGGAGAATATCTTTATAACTTGCCGGTAGGCCAAGATTAAACTGGACATAAAAAGTGCTCTGACTCTAAAAGAAAATTTTGATAAATTGGATTACATTGAAATGAACTTTTTTTCATCTTAAGATAGTAGAAAGGCAACCTGTGTATTTGCAATATTTGACAATAGACTCTTAATCCAGGGTAAAGAATGACTACAAATCTTCAAGAAAAGGACACACAGCTCCATAGACATTATCCAAGTAGTCAGTAAATAAATGAGAGATGTTCAGCCTTAAAGTCATCAGACAAATACAGTATGATACTGGTGTACATCTACTGGAATGGTTAAAAAGATGGAATGCAGTGGCATGCTCACAGCCACCGCAGCCTCGACTTGCTGGACTCAGGCGATCCTTTTGCCTCAGCCTTCCAAGTAGCTGGAATTACAGGTGCACCCTACCATCCCCAGTAATTTTCTGATTTATTGTAGAGATGAGGTCTTGCCATGTTGCCCAGGCTGGTCTTAAACCCCTGGGCTCAGGCAGTCCTTTCACCTCCGCCTCCCAAAGTGTTGGAATTACAGGCATTAGCCACCACACCCTGTAGGAGTTTCTTTCTTAAAAGACATATAGTACCAAGTGTTGGCAAGAAAGTAAAATGACTGGAACTTTCATACTCAACTCATGGGCAACCTCTTCAGAAAACTATGACATTATATACCTTTATTACTTATGAATTTTTTAATCAGCCCTTAGATTAGATTTTAGTCTCTTATATTTTCTTGCAAGGTTTTTTTTTTGTCTGTTTATATTTATGTCTTTAATCCATTAGAATTTCACATGTGGTACAAGATGGGAATCTACCCACTTCTTCGGTAGAGAAGAGTAAGGGTGGGATTTTTTTTTTTTTTTTTTTTTTGAGTTGGAGTCTCACTCTGTTGCCCAGACTGGAGTGCAGTGGCTGCTCCCAGCCACCGTAGCCTCAACCTGCTGGGCTCCGGTGATCCTTCCGCCTCAGCCTTCCGAGTAGCCGGAATTACAGGCGCACGCTACCATGCCCGGCTAATTTTTATTTTATTTTATTTTATTGTAGCGATGAGGTCTCACCTGCCCAGGCAGGTCTCGAACCCTCAGGCTCAGGCAATCTACTCACCTCAACCTCCCAAAGGTGCGGGATTACAGACTGAGCCACCGAGCCCGGCTTGGGTGGGATTTGATGTAGTCAGGAGGGTAGGCTCTGGAGTACATGGCCACAATTGCCACCACCATCTTGAGTCATTCACATGGTAGCTTTATGACTTTGGTCCATTACTTCACAGTCTGTGCCCCATTTCTTTATCAATGAAATGGCAATAATAAGTGCAACAACCAAATAGAGTAGGTAAAATAATTAAATGCTTTAGTAAATTTGAAGTCCTTAGGTCATAGCCTAGTGTAGAGTAAGCACTTAGACAGTTGTAGCTATTATATAGTTATTGTGTTGCTATTGTCCATATTCCAGGTGAGTAGCCAATTGTGCCAGCACAATTTATTAAATAATCTTACCTTTTGCCTCTGGATTGAACCACCACTTTTATCATCTACTTTTAGTTCCTCTGTTGTGTTCCACTGATTCAGTTGTCCCTTTCTGTATCAATACCACACTCATTTGATTGCTATAGTTTGGTACTGTGTCCTAGTATCTTCTTTTTGTGTACTTTGTATATCATTCTTCTTTTGTTTTCTTTAGTGGTTGTCTTGATTATTTAGTCTTTCAAAACCAAATTTATAAAATTAACAGGAAATTCTGTTGGGGTTTCAGCTTTTATGTTAATTTCTGAAATTTTTGAAAGTGAACTTTTTTTATATTATCTTTCAGAACTTCTTTTACATCTTTCAGTACAATTTCAGTCTTTTTCATATGGGACTTTCATGTTAAACTAACTCCTATGTATTTCACAGTTTTTGTTTTTGTTTTTTTTGTGTGTGTGTGCTTTTTTTGAGTTGGAGTCTCACTCTGTCACCCAGACTGGAGTGCAGTGGCACACTTCCGGCCACCACAGCCTCGACCTGCTGGGTTCTGGCCATCCTTCTGCGTCAGCCTTCCAAATAGCTGGAACTACAGACATGCACTAACACACATATTTCAGTTTTTAGCCTTATTGTGAATGGTGATTGTTGGTTTTTTCTTGCCACTTCCAACTTAAAATTCATATTGTGAGCATAGAAGAATATACTTGATAATTGTATGATATATTCAGTGACCGTATTACTCATTTAATGGATCTTTTATGTTAGAATCTTGGATTTTCTGGGCATATAATAATATAATCAACAAAAACATTTTTAACATTTTTCCCTTAAAGTATACAACTTATTTTTTCTTGTATTCACAAGAACCTCAAAGATCATGTTTAATAACAAGGTGGTGGGCAATATTCTTATTTTGTTTTAGAATTTAGTGTATCAGTTAAAAGCATATTGTTTTTTAGAATAACTTTTGAGTTTTAATAATGTATCTGTAATGTTTTGAAATTATGTCCTCTGATCTTTTGCCTAGAATTTTTATTACAAGTAGCTCCTAAATTTAATCAGAGGTATTTTTAGCCTCCATCGATATGATCTTGTTTTTTTCTCCTTTACCTTATTGTTACAATAGATTATATTGAGGCAAGAGGATCGCTTTAAAATTGCAGAATTCTGAATATGTTTGGAGCTGAGGTTCCTAGGTCTTGTGGAAAGGTTGTATAATGGGGGTAAGGGAAAGAGAGGAATCAGTGATAATGCCTTCATTTTTCGGCTCAGGAATCTGGTTGAATATGATGCTTTTTACTGAAGTGGGGAAGACTGGAGGAGGAACATGTTTTGAAAGAGTGCCCTTTTGACTGTATTAAGTGTGCAATATCTCCCAGATGTCTATGTGGTGATATGATACCGGGACTCAGATGCATGGGTTCTGGCTCCAGGGAGATGTCATGGCTTAAGATGGTATTTAATGCCATGGGACTAGAGGATATCTGCCCAACTATGGCACAACTAGGGAGAAGATTAGGGCCTACCCAGCATAGAACCCTATGTCTCTTTCACATTTATAGATTGAGTAGGGAAGAAACCAATAAAAGGAAGTGTGAAAGAGTTACCAGTGAGGTCAGAAGAAACCCCAAAGGGGGCAGGAGGGGATATTCTAGAAGCCAGGAAAGGAGAGTACAGAGGTGCTGTGAGCATGCTGTGGAGAAGCATAGGACTGAGAGAATGGAGGGCTGCCTGTGGCCTCCTGGGGGAAGGAATGAGGCCCAGAGAACACACATATTTACACAAAGCAAGAAGATGCTGTGCTGGGAAAGGTGACTGAATATGAGTCTCTTTCTAAATGACAGTTCTGGCTCAGTCCCAGTGGCGGCGTCTATTTTTCATGGGACAGGGAGGGGCTAATACCTTTAATATTATAAGAGAGCAGCTTTTCATATTATAAGAGAGCAGGAATCATCACATGCAAAGTGATCACGGTCATGAGATGCTAGAAGGATAGAAGACGTGTATGTTTTTTCTTTTTAAAAAGGAAAAATAATGTATTCTACTTGGGGAAATGACCATAGTCTCTCTTGGCATGTCGTAAGTGGTTAGTCTATAGGGGACAGGCCATTTACATGCCTCTCTGTCTCCCTAGCTTCATTCTGCTGTAGAACTTTAGTAAGTTTTAGAAACTTACTCTAACTCAGGATGCATAAGGCATAATACTGGATCCTTCTCTCTGTGGGAATTGGAGCAGAATGACTCTGCCTAAGAATTCCATAAGTTTCCTCCCAGGCTAGTGAGTGAGTCAAGCCAGGGGTTGCTTCTACTTCCTTCCTTCCTCTGTCTCCTGTTTTCTTCCTCTGTGGTTACTGTACTTTCACTCACCTAATTCATCTTCATGGATCTCCTCAGCACATCACCAAGAACAGACATGAGCCTGACACTGAAGTACAGGAGACAGTCACATGGCTGTTCCACTAGGGCAACATGGAGATTCAGTTTTTCCCCACATTCTCCAGTCTTCAGGACCATAAGTATTTCATAGAACTGTTAATAGAATCGGTGAAATTAGTCTTTTATCTGTAGTCTAAAGATTTTTACCTTTTTTTTTCTCCAAAGCCCACACATCTGGCCGACTTCAATCAAGTGCAGACCATTCAGTATTCAAACAGTGAAGACAAGGACAGAAAAGGAATGCTACAACTAAAAATAGCAGGTGCACCTGAGGTGAGGAATCCTTACATTCATCATTAAGGGAAAACTGAAACAGAGCAGTATTTTAGAAATTTTGTTTTAGATTAAGGATGAAGTTTCCATGGATTGTCAGAATCACAAATTTATCATGTACAGTAAAGGTTACATTACAAAAAATAAGTGTTTGTAAGCATAAGACATGAGATAGATTTTTAAAATCTATCAAGAGCATTGAAGATAATTAAAGATTATCCTCAAGTACCAAGGAAATTAATTTCTTATAATTATATATACAGTCATGTTTCAACAGTGTCGATACATTCAGAGAAACGCATAGTTTGGTAATTTCTTCATTGTGTAAACATCAATATACTTAACATAAACCTAGATAGTATAGCCTACTACATACCTAGGCTGTATGCTCTTAACCTATTGCTGTTAAGCTATAAACCTGTTCAGCATGTTACTAAACTGAATACTGTAGACAGTTGTAACACAATGGTAAACATTTCTGTGTCTAAACATGGAACAGGGACAGTAAAAATATGGTACAAAAGATTAAACATTACATACTTATATAGAGCTCTTACCATGAATGGAGCTTGCAGGACTGGAAGTTGGTCTGTGAGTTGGTGAGTAAGTGGTGGTGAATGAATGTGAAGGCCTAGCACATTACTGTATGCTAGTGTAGATTATAAACGCTGCATACTTTGGCTGCACTAAATTTATATTTTTACCTTTTCTTTTTCCAATGTTAAATTAACCTTAGCTTACTGTAGCCTTTTTACTTTAGAAACTTATACATATTTAAAGCTTTTTGACTCTTTTGTAATACACTTAACATAAAACATAAATATATTATACAACTGTGCAAAAATATTTTCTTTCTTTATATCTTTAGCCTATAATATTTTTTTATTTAAAAAGTATTTGTTTTTTACTTTTTAAACATTTTTGCTAAAAACTAAGACACAAACACACACATTCGCCTAGGCCTACACAGGGTCAGGATCATCTATATCACTGTCTCCTATCTCCATATCTTGTCCCATTGGAAGGTTTTCAGGGACAGTAATATACGTGGAGCTATCATCTCCTGTAATAACAGTGTTTTCTTCTGAAATACCTCTTGAAGACCCTTCCTGAGGCTGTTTTACAGCTAACACTTTTTTTTATAACATGTAGGAATATACTCTAAAATAATCATTAAAAATGTACTATAGCCAGGTGCTGTGGCTTAAGCCTCTAATCCCAGCAATTTGGGAGGCAGAAGCAAGAGGATTATCTGAGCTCAGGGGTTCGAGACCAGCCTGAGCAGCATGGCAAGATCTTATCTCTACAGTAAAAATTAAAAAATTAGCCAGGTGTGGTGGCACATGCCTGTGGTTCCAACTACTTGAAAGGCTGAGGCAGAAGAATCTTTTGATCCCAGCAGGTCGAGGCAGCGGTGGCCATGAGCATGCCACTGCACTCCAGCCTGTGACAGAGTGAGACTCTGACTCGGGGGGAAAAAAAAAAAGTGTACTCACTAGTAAATACATAAACCATAACATAGTTGCTTACTAGCATTATTCAGTATTATGTACTACACATAATTGTGTGCTATATGCTTATATGACTGTTTTACTTATTAGTAAAACAATTTTACTAATATTGTTTAATGTGAGGAAAATTATGATGGATAGTTAATAAAAATTGACTCCACATCAGTTTAGTTTCTAAAACAAGTCATACTTTAACTTACTGATTATCTAAATTCTTTCCTTAATTAGAGTGTGCCAAAGGGGCCAGGCATTCTGCAGGAAAATGTTTTTTCCCACCTTCTTTTGTTCTATAAGTTGAGCCTCAGTTTCAGAGATTTTTCTGTTTTCATCTTGGTTTGCCTTCTATGACATATTATAGGAATAATGTCCTTAAATATAAATACTTACTTTTTAACTCAAATCTTATGACAAATCTTGTTTCATTCCCACTCTTCTGTGTTTTCAAGTGTATAGAGAGGTCTGATGTCATAGTGCAGCTGTCCCATTGCTTGCTGGAAAGAACAATGATGTCTCTTTCTTGGTCTTTTCCCATTTAGCCACTGACAGTGACGGCACCATCCCTAACCATTGCAGAGAATATGGCGGACCTGATAGATGGGTACTGCCGGCTGGTGAATGGAGCCTCGCAGTCATTTATCATCAGACCCCAGAAAGGTGAGGTTTTGCTTCTGCACGCGCATTCCCAGTTGTATTCTTACTGAATATTAGATGAGTTCACTCCTAGCAGCCTGTTATCCTCTTTTAGGAAGCTATGTAAATATGAAGACCAAATGAATATTCAACCCAGTAAAGTCTAAGTTCTTGTTTTTCTAGGAATAGTGATCCAGTTCACAACTTTCACAGGCCAAGAACTGAGCTTGAATGGAGCCTAAAGAAAAATTGTGTTTACTATACTGTATTTTGAGCTACCTACTTAGAGGATTTTCTAAATTACCATCAGTATTTTAAAATAAACTTAGGCTTAAATAAAATTCTGAGCTTAAAAAAAGATTCCTTTGTAATTCACTATAAATAACCTTTCTGTTTTTTCTTATATATCTCAAAAGCTTAGAGCATTTGAAGAACAAAATAAGTTCTAAGTCATGATGTAAAAAATCAAAGATTAGAATGAATAAAAATCCTACAAGCATGGCCGTATCACCTTAAAAATGATGTGGAGTTTTTGCAAGCATGTAACAAGGGATTTTTCAAGGATTTGGATTTCTGAAATAATCAAATGATAAGCAGGGAAATACTGGGTTTTGGATTTGTATCAACATTTTAAGTTCAAATCATGAATCTTATGTGCTACTATTTGTAAACTTTTCTGTGTCTCAGTTCTGTCATTTATAAAACGTGAGGAACAGTACCTATCTTCTGTGGTGGTGGGGGATAAGGACTGCACATATGTAAAAGACTTGGAACTATGCCTAGCTGATCCCATGTGCATAGATGTTAGTTACATTGTTGCTCCTGTTGCTGCTGTCAATGAAGTGTGGTCTTGTACCTTGACTTTGAGATTCTTCATTTGTGAAAGAATGATACCTACTTTGTAGGACTGTTAGGCAGAGCACAGATAGTAACCATAATGCTACTTGAACTGTGATGGGGGTGGTCTGTGAATATGGGTTTCTAGCACTCAGCTCAGTGACTAGAATGATTTTAGAGTAAAAAATCGTGAAGTGCTGTGTCGTGTGTCCAAGTAAGCAAAAAACAGTTAAACAGTGAAGAAGATGAAGCAGAGCTCAAGTGAAGCAAATGACAAAGTGCTGGCTCGGCCTTTCTAGCAGGGAAGTTCTCTGTGTATGAAGCAGCTTGAGGGATGGATAGTGGTGTGTGTGTGTGTGTGTGTGTGTGTGTGTGTGTGTGTGTTTTTCAATAGAAGATTCATTGGGCCCTTTGTTTC
This sequence comes from Carlito syrichta, assembly GCF_000164805.1. Classification (NCBI taxonomy): domain Eukaryota; kingdom Metazoa; phylum Chordata; class Mammalia; order Primates; family Tarsiidae; genus Carlito; species Carlito syrichta. The sequence goes on from NW_007067427.1 coordinate 187,127, forward strand.
AAATGTGTGCTCTGAAATCAATAGTTGAAGCTCTAGGCCAGAGTTCACTAAGTAAACATATGTGTACATGGACTTCCAGGACATGGCTCATTTAATAAAAATGTTTTTCCCATGACAATCACACCAATAAAGCCTATTCATATATTTTTCTTTTTTTCTTTTTTTTTGAGTTGGAGTCTCACTCTGTCGCCCAGACTGGAGTGCAGTGGCCACTCCCGGCCACTGCAGCATCGACCCATTGGGCTCTGGTAATCCATCCACCTCAGCCTTTCGAGTAGCTGGAATTACAGGCACACGCTACCATGCCAGGCTGATTTTTTGATTTATTGTAGAAAGGAGATCTCACCAAGTTGCCCAGGCGGGTATTGACCTTGCGGGCTTAGGCAATCCACTCACCTCAGCCTCCCAAAGCACGGGATTACAGGCTGAGCCACCGAGGCTGGCCATATATTTTTCTTAAATATGTATTTATTGAAGTTTTCTTTGTATAAAACACAGTATTGGCATTTCTTTCCAAAATATGTTAAGTTACTCTGTTAAAGCCTTTGCAGCTATAAACTTTTGGTTTTTTTCTTTGTACTTTAAACAGGAGTATATATCTTACAATATTATTGTATATACCTTACAAATATTATTTAGGTGTCTTAGGAGAATTTCTTCACATAAAGATAGTATTTTGGGGAAAATGTTAAATGTAACAGATTGCCCATTTTTATGTTTAATTAATTTTCTACCTTTAGTCCTAATTTATCAAAATGTCCTTTGTCAGTGTTAATACACATTTAAAAATAACATTCAGACATCAGGCATTAAATGAGCCATTCCATGTTTAAAACTTCAAAACTTTTCTGTGCTGATTTAACTCTTATGTGGTGTTTTTTGCCCTCTAGGGAGAAGCATTTCAATATCAAAATATGAAATAACATGCATTTTAAATTATTTGTTCACATGAAAAAAGTGTAAATGAAAATTCTCTTTTTAAAAAACTGTATAGGGCATTGATTGTTACCAATTTTATATTGTCTTTATAGAATGAATTATTAAACCTGAAAATTTGCCTGTTTTATTCTGAATCATAGTATATTTATGTATTACATGACTATTTTATCCTAAGGTGAAGATACATTGCCTGGGTGACATAGAATTAAAGTCAAATCTCTTTAATGGGTTGTAGTCAGAAATATATATGGACACAGCGCATGTGTGTTTTTTAATAGATTTTTTAAATTCTCAAAGAAATGTTAAACATGCTTGTGCAACTCCAAAGTACCATTTATCTGGAAGAATGATTTAAATAGCCATTATCTGTCTTCTTCTCTAGATTATTACTGGCTGGCAACGTATATGTGTTTATATATAACAGCTGACAGTAGTAAGTGATTAGTAAGTTCTATGTGTGAGCTCTGGCTGTGCCCAGATGCACTGTTAGTTCTCTGATCTACCATAATTACTTTGGATCTATAAAGTCCTTTTAAAGGTGGTAATTAGCTGGCTGCTGAGGGAGAAGGCTCTCTTGAGGCCAAGAGTTCAGTACAGCCTGGGCAATAGTCAGATTGTCTAAAAAATAAATTTTAATTTAAAAAATAAAATTTTAAAGCGATGTTTACTGAGGTGAGGGTAGAACATAATAAGAGCTCTACTCATTTGATGTCCTAAATTGAGTCCCACCAGAATTGATGCATGACCTTAGCCTGTGTTGTAAGGTATTTTCTTTTTTTTAAAAGTATTTTTTTGATTATTTTTATTTATTATTTTATTTTATTATTTTTATTTATTTTTGTTTTGTTTATTTTATTTGTTTATTTGAGTTGTGATCTCACTTCGTCTCCCAGGCTGGAGTGGCACAATCACAGCTCTCTGCAGCCTGACATCCTGGGCTCAAGTGATCCTTCTGGGACTACAGGTGCATGCCACCATGCCCAGCGAAGTTTTTTTAATTTTTTTGTAGAGATGAAGTCTCGCTGTGTTGCTTAGTCTGGTCTCAAAGTCTTAGGCTCAAGCAGTCCTTCTGCCTTGGCCTCTCATAGTGCTGGGATTGATTACAGGTGTGAGTCACCATGCCCAGCCTCTCTTTTTTCCCCAGAGTCTTGTTCTTTCTCCCAGGCTGTAGTGCAGTAGTGCAGTGATAACTCATTATTACCTCAGATTCCTAGGCTTAAGCAGTCCTTCTGCCTTAGCCTCCCAAAGGGCTAGGATTACAGATGTGAGCCACCATGTGTGTCCAGCTGGGGTATTATCTAACCTATTCCTTGTCTACAAAAAAGTTCCAAATTATTTTGGCGATTTCTGTAAAAATTCTGTAGTAAAATTATTCTCAGAGAAAAGAATTATGCAGTTTAATATAGAGTTGTAATTATATTATTCTTAAGTAGGTTTCAGGTGAGGAGGTAGATGTTTCTAAGCATAACATAAAACCTGGAAGATACAAGAATGAAATGGATAATTTCATCACATAATTAAAGCACTTCTCTTAGTAAAATATAAACATTTTAAAAGCTATGACACGGAAGGGAAACTGTTTATAATACATGTAATAAATTATTAAAATCTCTTATTTTTTCAAGTTTTTTCCAACTCTTCCAGTAAAAGATAATCCAGTATGAAAATGGGTTATAAAAGAGTGGACATAGAAAATGTCCAATAAATATATGGACACAAATGGTGATATATATCATTTTATATTTATTACATCATCAGAAAAAACTGATAACCACTCTTGGCAAAGAAAATGCACTTTCACACTTACATCATTGTTAATTGGTACATTTTCAGAAGACAGTTTAGGAGTATTCTGCCCACTCATCTGCTTTCTAGAGTTCACTCCTACAGAACCATTGACATGAAGATGTTTACTGTTGCATTGTTTATGGTAGCAAAATATTAGAAACAGAATGGGTTTAATAAATGAGAGAGCTTGCATACATGATACAGTATTATGAAGTTGTTAAAAATAGTGAGATTGTTCTATTTTTGTGTTTAGAGCCTACATTTAAGTGGGTGTGTGTATATATATATATATATATATATACACACACACATATACGTATACACATACATACATGTATTCAGTGTGTGTGTTTGTGTTTATAAGCATTAAAAAAATTCTGGAAAGTTAAGTGTCCAACTTTGGCCAATGAATGCTTCTAAGGAAAATGGAACTGTATTTTAAGAGAGGAGGGAGACTTCAACTTTTTCCTTTGATTCATATTATGTACTTTTATGATTTAGACTTGTTACATGAATCTATATTAATTTTATAATAAAAAACCAATAGAGAAAACTTTTATTCAAACATTAAAAATCTTAATTCTAAAAATCAAACAAAATAAAAATGGAGTGTTAAAAATTAACTCCCAGAATATGAGCTTGGTGGTGTATACATATAGTCCCATCTACTCTGCAAGATACCAAGGCAGGAAGATCTACTGAGCCCAGGAGTTTGAGTGCACCATGATTGTTCCCATGGATAGCCCCTACCTTTCAAAAAAAATAAAAAATAACTCTCAGAACTCAGCATTTTAGTTAGTGAGTACTCAGGTTTTTAATGATGCTGCTACTGATGGTGTTTCGTGCCATTTTTCTTATGTTTCTAACATTCTGTTAGTCTCTTTATAAAAATTTTTTCTCCTACGATTTATCAGTTGTTTACCACCTTATTTACAGCTGCCTTTCTACCCACACCCAGCTACTTAGGAGGTCTACATTAGCCAAAAATATAATAACTGGTGTCTTTTTCTTTCAGAGGAAAGAAATTTCAACAGAGACTGGGTACAGTGGTTCATACCTGTAATCTCAGCACTTTGGGAGGCTAAGGCGGGAGGATTGCATGAACCCAGGAGTTTGAGACCAACTTGGGCAACATTGTGAGACCCTGTATCTATTAAAAAAATAAAGAAAATTTTAGAAAAAGAAATTCCAACAGAGCACAAATGGAAATCACACAATATCACTTAAAGGCTATATTATTTGATAGTGTTGGGTGTGAATAAGGTGATGTTAGTGGTGATGTTCATGAGACAGTAAACTAATCATCAGGCCTTCTCAGTTATTCTGAATTTGGTCTTCCTGGTGTGACTTAGTTATTTTGCTTGGAATTTAGATATTCAGAAGGTCAATAAGTGATGAAGTTTGTATTGAATTCCTACATTGTGTTGGGAATATGCAGAGGATTGTATATATATTATGTTAAGCCTCACAACTACCCCTGCAAATTAATTCATATTCTCTGTTTTATAGGTAAATACACGGTTTTTCAGAAAGAGTAACATAGGGTCATAGGCTAATTTATGTCATTATTTACCAAACAGTGGTCTGAGAGTCTTCTGAGTATCAGGTACTTTGCTAGGTATCAGGGACACCTTTGGGCAGATTAAGTCTTACCTTAACCTTGGGCAAGTTAAGTAGTCTGTGCAGAAGTACAACACATGGCAAATCCTCTGTTGATGCAGCAGAAACACAGAGGAAGTCCAACCAAAGCAAGCTGGGCTACAGAGTTTCCTGCAGGAGTTTCCTGCTTGAGTTGCGCTTCCAAAGATTGAGTGTTTCTACCCGGTAGGAGAGCATGCATGGCAGTGGTCCAGGCCAAATGCTCCATGCTGTCAGCATATAATTTTTGAGCTCCTACTCATTTTCAGTCACTGTTCTAGGATAGGGAATATAGCAGCAAATGAAACAAGACAAGGCCCTGCCTGCATGTAAGTTTCATGTAGGTACTGAAAGACATGCAATTAACAGAATATATAAGCAAATACATAAATACTCAAGTACATCATATGTCAAATGGTGATTGACTATATGTGGAAAAGTGAAACAGGGAAGAGGGTAAGGGATACAATTTTATTTTGTTTTTTGATTTGTTTTTTGGTGTTGAGTCTCACTCTGTCACCCAGACTGCAGTGCGGTGGCATGGTCACAGCTCACTGCATCTTCAACCTCCTGGGCTCAAGCAATCCTACCTCAGCCTCTTGAGTAACTGGGACTACAGGCACACACTATCATGTTATTTTTTATTTTTGTAGAGATAAGTTCTCCTATGTTGCCCAGGCTGGTCTCTAACTCCTGGGCTCAAGGTATTCTCCCTCCTCCCAGCCTCCCAAAGTGCTGAGATACAGGCCTGAGTCTCACTGTGCCCTGCCCTGGAATAACTTATATAAAGTATTAAATAATACCTTAATAAGGTTGTCTGGGAAGGTCTCACTGAGAGAGTTGCTTTTGAAGAGAGTGGAAAAAAAGAAACTACAAGGATATCTGTCTTAAAGCAGAGGAGGGAAGGGAAGTTTGCCTGGAACTGCAGGGATCCAGTTCACTAGAATGCCTGGAGGGGTAATCCCAGAGGTGATGGCTGGTCAGGCTAAAGAGAGAAGTAATGTGATGTGGTTTGTGTTCTAGAATAAGTACTCTGGCTGATACGCTAGAATAGACTGGTGGGTAGGCCTTGGGTACAGGTAAAGCAGAGGGACCAGTTGGGAGGCTGTACGATGTAAGTAAGAGATGTTTGGCCCAGATGGTGACTTAAAATTAAGAGGGCTTTGGGTACAGTTTGAAGGAAAAGCCCAGCACTTGCTTCTCTAGACTGGGAAGCAGACAGACCTTGGAGTGACTGTCCTACTTGCACGGTGGCAAGTATTCGTATGCACCCACTGGGACTCAGTTCTGTGCACAAGCAAGTCCTGGAAACCTTTCAACCATCCAGAGGTGAGGGATCAGGGTGGCAACTGGATATGGAAATTCAGGTCAGGGGAGAGGTCAGGCTGGAGATATGTGTTTGAGAGCTGTCAAATGTGGGTAGTATTTGAAGCTATGAGACTGTATGAGATTGCCACAGAAGTAAGTGAGGTTAAGAGGTACAAAATGTGAGCAATGTTTATCAGGCCGGGAGATAAGGAGGAACAAGTAAACAAGTCTAAGAAGAGGACCCTGTGAGGCCAGAGGAAAACCAAGAAAGTACAGTATAAAGCCTTGTAGGCCCAGAGAGGGAAATTCCCAGGAGGACAGAGTGATTAGCTATATTAAATACTAACTGTAAGTCAACTATTGGATTTAGCAAAGTAGACATCATTGGAGATCTTGACAAGGGTAATTTAAATGGTATGGGGTTGGGGGGAAGCGACTGGAGTAAATTCAAGGGCAAATGCAAGGGGAGGAACTGTAGATAGCAAGTGTAACCACACCAGGGGTGTTACCAAGAAACTGTAGAACGGTGCTAGAACAGTGAGTGTTAAATGAATACCTCCCACACTACCCCCACACCATCCCACAAACACAATATAGAGATGGGTGCCAGAGCAATGTTTGTGTGTTCAAAGAAATGAAGCAGTGGCTTATGGGTTAAGTCTGTATGTAATTTTATCCTAGAAACTACTGAGAAAAACTAAAAAACATTAAAAAAAAAAAATAGAGATGGAATCTTGCTATATTGTCAGGGAGGCTTCTCTTGAACTCCTGCCCTCAAGCTATCCTCTCCTCCTGGCCTTCCTGAATGCTGGGATTACAGATATGAGCCACTGCACACAACCTACACTAAAATTTTAAGCAGGGGAATGACTTGATGAATTTGTAAGTTTGGAAGATTATTATGGTATAATTTAGCTCAGAGATGTGGATTAGAAGAAAGGATCAGTTAGGGGGTTACTAGATGAATTCAGATTAAAGAATCTAAACCAGGGAGGGCTCTATGTTTTCAGGCCCACAAAAGGAAGACTTGGCAAAGAAGGTGTCTCTTCCACCATTGAACAAAGTCCTTAGTTTCACTGTGATTAAGCCAACATGAACCAGTTGCTATGTCCTGCTCAGCACAGAGGGGACACACCTGAAGCCCTAGGTAGATGACTACCTGGCACACTTCCCAGCTGGCTGTGTGCAGGGCTCCTTCAGGTGAACTCTTCAGGCCTTCATGTTGCCTTGGCTTCTCTTACACATTCATTCCTTTGGCAGCTACACATGCCTGTGGAGTTGTTTTCCTTGTGTTTCGCTGTGCTTCCTGCACAGGTTTTGGCGTAGTTACTAATGAGCAGTTTTAACAAAATGCAGAATGTTCGGGTTGTTTTGGCAAGGAATGTTAACTTTGAACATAAGAAATTCTTCGTCTTTCAGTCTTCTGGAAAGGAAGTCTTTTAGTAGCTGATCATCTTAGTGCTTTATTATAATTAGGCAGTACCTTTTAAACAATATGTATCTAACAGTCAGCTTATATTTGTTATAAATGCTAAAAGTAAAACCACGAGGAACATGATAGACAATGTAATGGCTTTCTTGAAAGGGTTATTGCTAGAACACTTGAATAGGAATTATTCTGCCTTAATTCTATGCATAATCTTTCAAAAGAAATAAAAGGAACCTCATATTTTTCTTTCCTTTTTTCCCCCAGAAGGAGAACGGGCTTTACCATCAATACCAAAGTAAGTACTACTTTGTGCGTATTTTTATTACCTAGTTTTGATAGATTATTTAGAGAAATGGCTATGTTTTATTATTTGTTTGCCTGAAAAATAAACTTTCTGTATATGATCAGGGGATTGGAAAACAAAATATTCCAGAAATAAATAAAATTATTTAGGTATTTAGATTTAACCAAAAAGTTTCACATTTTTTAAATTTTAAATTCAGTAGGGGGCCTAAAGAATATCATAATTATAGTGCTGAGAGCCAAAAACAATTGATTTTATGTTATTGCTAATCTTTGTAAGAACTGGTATCATTCTGGCTATTTTACAAGTAAGAAAATTAAAGAGAATCCATTTATATTCATTTTCTTAATTTTTATATTGTGAGTTTCATAGTAAATATGTTGTCCTATAAAATTAAAGAAATCAAATAGTAAACCAAAAGAAATTATGTAATTCTATATTCTCAGCCATTGTGCTAGGAACTGGGGACTAAGATATGAAGGTTAAAATCTAGACATTCACCTGTGCAGGTAAATAAACTGTTATAGCTGGGATAAAGAGAAAGAAGCCTGGGCCTAGGTTTTGTTGTGTCCCTCTCTCTCTTTTCCTTGGCCACTTCCTCTGGTTCCCTGTCCTAAGTAGATCCATCATGACTGTGTAGATGGGGAAAGGTGGAAGAGCAGCTTCTAGCTTTGGGCAGCACACTTCACATTATCAACAGTGTCTGAGAGAGGTTTGTTTATTCATGTGCATGTCAGAGCAAGAATTAATGCTTATTATAGTATCTTTAATTGTATGAAGTTGAAGAATTATTTTGAGGATTCATACACACAGCAATCAAAACTGGGCATGGTAGGATGTACCTGTAGTCCCAGCTACTTACAAGGCTGAGGCAGGAAGATCACTTGAGCCCAGGAGTTTGAGGCTATAGTGCACTATAATTGTACCCAGACAACATAGCAAGACTCTTTCTTACACACACACACACACACACACACACACACACACATGGATCATCTACATTGATATATAATATAAGTAAGTGAAGAACATGGTAGGTTAGAAGTGATAGCAGAAACTGGGAACACTAAAAGAGTGGAATTTCCACAAATCTTAGGGCAGCAGGACACCACTGCTGCTATTGATCAGATTTGTGGTGAAATCCAAGCTATAGTGAGAAATTTGGTTGACCATAGTGTACATAAATTGTGTGGTTAGGGGAAGACCCAGTGTTTTGGCAACAGAATAAGGAACCAAATGATGTTAACTTTTTATTACTGAATGTATACTCTATGAGTGCCCAATAAACAGTGTAACTGCCATAGAAAAATTGATGAGTTGTTTCTAGTTTTCAAAAATGATATAGAGGTTGAGCATATCTAATTCAAAATTCAAAATGCTTCAAAATCTAAAACTTATTGAGTGCTAATATGAAGCCACAAGTGTACAATTTCATATCTGACATGTATGATGGTCACAGTCAAAAATTTGTTTCATGCACAAAATTGTTTAAAATATTGTGTAAAATTACCTACAGGCTATGTGTATAAGCTGTATGATGAAACGCAAATGAATTTCGTATTTAGACTTGGGTCCCATCCCTAGATATCTCAGTATCTATATGCAAATATTCCAAAATCTTAAAAAAAAAAATCTGAAATCTGAAACGATTTTGGTTTCTAAGTATTATAGATAAGGGATATTCAACTTGTACTATTTTAAGTTCCAATGTTTTCTAATATAAAGTCTGTACATTAGAGGTTTCTGTGCAGTACTCTCCATATTAAATGCTTATGTATCTGGAAAAGGTTTTATTTTATAAAAAAGATCAAGATAACTTTGAGATCTACAAACTGTAGCGTTCTGTGTTTTATCTGTTGCAGGTTGTCCAATAGTGAAAAGCAAGGCATGCGGACACACGCAGTCTCTGTGTCAGGTAAGGGGCTCTAAGTAGCAAACCTCAAGAAACAATCTGAAAGGGTAGGAAAATCATAGATGTCTTTCATTTTTAGTATAATTGTTTCATTCTAGAATAGCTTATCAAAAATAAAGCCTTCTGGTACCCAGATTTGCATAATTTTGCCATCATAAAATAGTTTTAAATATGGCTCATATATTTTTTTTTTTTAGATGAGACATATGTAAAATACCAGATTACTCATCAGGTTATATAGAATTCCAAGTTATTTTTCTGTTTTAATGTCATGTTAATCATATTTAGAATGAACATTTGAACTACTTTTGAAGTTGCCATCATAATTTATCTTTCAGTTCAACAGAATATACTTTGTATATTTATTGTTTTTTGAAGTTCAGAAATTGTGAGACATTATATAATGGTTTTTGTCTTTCGCAAGCATCATAAAATCGTGTTTGAATATTGCTTTCTTAAAAATACAGTTAAGATACTGGCATAGGCATTATCTTAACTATTTGCTGGCATGATGAATGTGGTATACTTTCCTTGGTATGTTTCAAGATAGATATGCCTTTTTCCCCAGTTCAGAATGTGGAGAACAGAGGAAGGGGGGAGGAGAAAGCATATTCCATGGGCCCAAGTTTGCTGCGTTAAAATTCATATATATATATATATATGTACACACATACATCTATATATATATCCATCCATATTCATACACATATAATTTGTTCTTAGATGTATGTGTGTACATATATGCTAGGTTTCTAAAATAATAATTTCCTCATAACTTTTCTTAATAAGAAACCCAATTCCTGTTTAATTAACTTTGAGTCAGTTTTTTCTGAAATTTAGGAAAAATTTAATTTGGTTCCTTTTTCTGAAATTTAGTTTTGTACTTTTGCCTAGTTGAGGCCTGGATTCTTTAGTGTTTCAATGTTAAAGTGTAATTGCTTGTTTTTTGGGGGTTTTTTTGGTGCATGAACAATCCTATACGCTCTTTCTTAATAAATACTTGTGCTTGTATTTATATTTTTGGCAGAGATACTCGATGAATGGTGTGTGATGCTGTCATAGTATTACGGCTTGAGAAATCATTGCTAACTTCCTAACAGAGTGGAAAGAAGGTCGGGGTTCTAGAACTTGTCTTATGATTAGCTTCTGGGTTACTAGCATATTCGCTAATGGTTAATCATCCTAGTAAGCCTAATCCGAGATTTCCTGGAGCCCCAGATTTCCAAAAGCGATAATGGGGCATTAAGCTACACTCACAAGCGTTTGGGCTTGTTCAATCCCTGGTGGATACTGAGACTCAGTAGACTCGCCGGTCCCTCACAGTTTGTGGTCTAGTTGGAGTGAGAAAGGCCACTGTGCATACCACACAAGCTAGGAGGGAACAACCACTGGCCACCAAAGGATATTCTGCAGAATGTTCTGTAGAGTATGTAAAAGATGAGCTGGGCTTTGAGTAATTCACAGGCCATCTGCTTCATCTTTTTGCCTGCCTGTTGGACAGCTTTCACAGTGAGCCCAAGAACAGGTGACTTGCCTTTTGGTGTTTGCCATTCTCTCTCCACAGACGCTCGTGGCTTAAGAGAGAACTGAAATGTCCCCTCATGCTCATGAGCGTTTTCTCTGGCATCTATCTTTTGGGTAGTAAAGTAATGAAATAAAACACGTCCCAACAGAACCTTCAAATCTGTTGTGTTCCTTCTATTTTAATCTCTGTTAATCAATATTCTCCATTAATATTTTGAACCTTGGAGATTTTAGCAGCTGAACATCATCAAACTCTGGATTATACTTCCCCAGCCACCCTCCTCACTGTTTTCATCCTATTTCAGAAACCCATTAAGAAAAAAAAAAGAATATTAGCTGACATTTAATGAGTACTTTAATAGATACTGTGTTCCAGGCTTAGTTTTATGCTCTGTGTTCTTTTTTTTTTTTTTTGAGTTGGAGTCTTACTCCGTCGCCCAGACTGGAGTTCAGTGGCCGCTCCCGGCCACCACAGCCTCTACCTACTGGGCTCTGGCGATCCTTCCTCCTCAGCCTTCCAAGTAGCTGGAATTACAGGCATGCGCTACCACGCCCGGCTGATTTTTGATTTATTGTAGAGATGAGGTCTCGCCAAGTTGCCCAGGCGGGTCTCGAATCTGCAGGCTCAGGCAATCCACTCACCTCAGCCTCCCAAAGGCGCGGGGTTACAGGCTGAGCCACTGAGCCCAGCTGCTCTGTGTTCTTTTACATGGATCTGATAATTTGTTCCTTAAAACAAACCTGTAAGATAGTTTCTCATATTGTACAGCTGAGGAGACTAAGGCCCAGTGAGATTAAGTAATTTACCCAAGATTACACAGCTGGTAAAAGCTATTGTCATTGAAGACTTGCATATTTGACTTTAACCCACATCTTAATTACTTGTGATTCTGCCTTTATTGTTTCTTCCTAGATATTCCTAGGAATACTTTGATTGCTACCACATTAATTTAAATAGGCAAGTCTCTGGTCAGAAGCTTTCAATGATACTTTACTATCCATCAGGTGACATTAAAGCTCCTTCACTCAACCCTCCAAATCCTCCATTATGTGCGGAGCCTTCCTTTCCTTCCTCCTCCTTCTCATCCACATTGTTTTTCAGCCAAATAAAGTGGCGATTTTGCCCACACCAACCTTCTTATTGCTATAGTTCTACTTGAGTTGTTCCATCAGCTTTGTTCTTTTCATCATTACATAGCAGTCTTTTTATTCTTCAGAGTTAATAATACTTTGACATATGATTAGCAATTTGGTGATCTACAGATACAAATCCAGACGAAGAATGATCAATGTCTAGTGGACATTGAATGATGTGGCACTGATTGTTTCAAGTCCTTAGCCATTCCACGCACTGCTTGCTCGCTTAGGTGGAATCAAGTGTGGTATATTTCTTTTTATTTCATTTTATTTGTTTAACAATACCATTGTGATATTCATGGTATAGTATATTTCTGTCTTCCATAAAGTCTTTAAAACCTAACATCTGACCAGTCCAGCCAGCCAAGGGTCTGTGCATTGTGCTTAGCCCAAAAACTGATTTTGACGTTTCTAGTAATATCTTCATTAAGCTGATACCTAGAAAGCTAGTATTATTACTAAATATCAAGATTATTTCTCACCTGCCATGCTGGAAACACTGTACTGTGTGGAGTATAGTGCTGACACACTACTGTAGAGGTTCTGCTGCCCCGGACCCCAGCCAGATTCTGTGCCTACTTCCCCACAGTAAGCCTATTCTGTCTCCAGGCTAGTGGGGTGAGGCTGCAGTCTATCTGTAGGTGAGCCATGGTTGTTGTTCTGTCATAGTCCATCTTGTTCAACCTCTAACAAGCCTTTCGAGATTAATATTATTCTAGTTTTACATTTCCATTTCACATTAGTTCATTCAACAAATATATCTTGGGTGCCAGGCCCTATTCTAGGTGCTGAAATCTTGTAGTAAATAAAACCACATCCCTACCTATATGGAGTTTACATTCTTGTGGAGGAGTCAGAAAACGGACAATGAACTAAAATAAAGCGGGTAAATTGAGAGTGATGGGGGCAGCTATTTAAACTTGTGGACATTGTATGGAAGTAAACCTGCACATGCATTAACTCTTGCAATGGATTGCAAAACCCTTTGTAATTATTATCTTGTTTAATCTCTACAATGTCCTTGCAAGGTATTTTATTATCCCTCCATTTCACAGATATGAAGAAATAAATTCAGAACAGTAAACAAACGTGTTGAGTATCACACAGCTTGAAAATGATGGGCCTAGGGTTAGAAGTCAGGCAGCTGTTACCCTCTAGGCTCTACTCCTTTTCAGTAACAATTCAAGGGACTTTAACCCATATATGGATAAAGACGCACTTGAGAAGGTGAAGAGTCTTTATGAGATTTGTCAGACTCTCCTGTTTTCATTCGCAACCACAGAGTTCTTACTTGAGCCCCCAAGACTGAGTTGACATGTCACCACCACCTCATAGAATCCTTCCCCAACTGAGAAGCACTGGATTCTTCTTCCTTGGAGTTCTATGGAGCATTATACTTTTTTCTCCATTATGCATAGTCCTAAAATGTATGTAATTATTTTAGAAACCATCTTGCCCACTAGATCGTGAGTCCATTGCGTGCAAAGATATATCCTGTTTATCTGTTTATTGTCTGGGACATAAAGGCTTAGTACTTGTTTTTAAATGAGTTGGTGAATGCCTGAGTAGTGTATAGAGATGTGCTGAGACTTAGAGAAATACATTCCAGGTAGCAGGAACAGACAGCAGAAAGGTAGAAATATTTGGAGTAATCAGTGATGCTGAGAGTCACTGGAGTGCTCAAATGATTCTGTGTGAGTTTGTCACTGTGAATGATTCTAGACTCTTTTCTAGGAAGTATTGGGTAAAGGAAAAGAGAAAAGCTAGCAGAAAGAATGAGGGTCAATTTTAGCATAGTTTGCAGCTCTTCGTGGATCTCTCTAGTTAGCAAATAAAACAATATCATTATGTTCCAGATAGGAGATTTCGAAGGCATTACGTTCCAGATAGGAGATTTTGAAGGCATACAGATGCCTTTTTGTTGACTGGGTTTTGTATTTGGGGTTTTTCTTTTTCTTTTACTTTTTAAAAACAATCAGACCTTTGATGAAGCAGTAAAACACTAAGTATGACAAGAAATAAAAGATAACACTTGATGGTAATGCCATTACATTAATACAGATGGCTCTTGTCAAATGTCTGAACTACACATACTAAGACTGGAAATTAGTACAATTTTTCTTTTTGTTTTGTCTCTTCATCTATCAGTAGATAACATTTGCTTTGATTGTCCCTGAGCCCTTTGTGCTAAAGGACAGTTGAACCAATTTGTGATGCTTTCTCAGTCTTTATTGCAGTTATTTTTTTTTTTAAGTTGGAGTCTCACTCTGTTGTCCAGATTGGAGTACAGTGACAATGTCATGGCCATTGCAGCCTTGACCTGCTGGGCTCAGGCGTTCCTTCCTCTTCAACCTTCCAATTAGCTGGAACTGCAGGTGCATGCCACCATACCTGGCTATTTATTGCAAATTTTAAAATTTTTAACTTTTTAGCAGATTATTTTGGCTTAATTGCTTATCATACAGCATAGTTTTTTTTTAAGTCAGAGTCTCACTATTGCCCCAGCTGGAGTGCAGTGGCATACTCACGTCCACCACAGCCTCGACCTGCTGGGCTCAGGTGATGCTTCTGCCTTAACCTTCCAAATAACTGGAACTACAGGCATGCACCACCATGCCTGGCTAATTTTTTGACTTATTGTAGAGACAAGGTCTTGCCAAGTTGCCCAGGCTGGTCTCAAACCCTTTGTCTCAGGCAGTCCTCTTGCCTCGGCCTCCCAAAGTGCTGGAATAAGGGTGGTATAAGGCTTGAGCCACCGCACCTGGCCTGCATAATTTTCTTTATATAAAATTACTTTTGGGGCTGGGCCAGGTGGCTCATGCATTAATCCCAGCACTTTGTGAGGCCAAGGCAGGAGGATTGCTTGAGCCTAGGAGTTCAAGACTAGTCTGGGCAACATAGCGAGATCATGTCTCTACAAAAAATGAAAAAATAGCCAGACGTGTTGGAATGTGTCTGTAGTCCCAACTACTCAGGAGACTGAGGAGGGAGAAACAACTGAGCCCAGGAGGTCGAAGCTGCAATGAGCCGTTATTGTGCCTCTGCATTCCATCCTTGGCGACAGAGTAAGACTGATTCAAAAAAAAAAAGTTACTTTAAGATTTTTCAAGTTAGGGACTGGAGATTATTCTAAACTATTAAGAAAACATACTTAGCAAAATAAGTGTTATTTGTGTCAAGCTGTATCATTACAAATTCTAAAACAACTCATTTATATATGCAAAAGTGGTTTGAAAACTGTAAAGTTCTATAAAATATAAGGTGGCATAGTTTATAATTACTGCACTTTTTTTCTTTCCATATGGTCTCTGACATACTAGGTCTGTTGTTTATTTATTGCTATGCCACTTGTAAATACAAGTAGTTATTTACACATTGAATGAGACTTAGAGATTATACCTGGCACATTTACATGCATTATCTTGTTTAAACCTCATGACAATCTTCTTCACAGTATTTCCACTTTACAGGTGAGGAAATTAGGAGTTGAAGTGGTTTGGCCCAATTCACGTAGCTAGTAAGTAATAGAGAGCCTATTGGAAACCTAGATCTTGGATCCTAACGTGCATTCTCTTTACATTAGACCACACTGACTCATTCTGAAAGCTTGATGATATTAATGTGTGGAAGAGAGTAGAGTCATACTTTGGAAGAATATGATTGTGACTCCTTTATAGTTTTTTTCCCCATTTATTAGGAATAGCATAGTACTGACTCTGTTTTGACTCTTCTATTAAGTTTCAGAAGTCTTTCCTGTATTCAAGTTTGTGCATTTTGTGTCTAGGTTTACACTCTAGTTTGGGTTTTGATAATGCTGTGGCTTCCAGGGTAGTTTCTGGCTGCTATTGAAAGCTTGATTTAAATGCTAGCTTTTAGGAATTTAAAGGAAAAAGACCCAACCTTGCCCTAATTTTAGAGTATTATCACTTACTACACTAATGCATGAAGAAATTAATTTTTTTTTCCTACTGAATTCAAGGGATACCAATAAAAATTTTAAAACTAAAGTTTTAAAAGTTGGGTTTGTAAATTATATGCTTTAATATATAAATCAGTCAAATTAATGCTACTGATAACTTTTATGTGCACAAAGTGATAGGTATTGGATGTTATTGACGTGTTCCTAATAGCTGGCCTACTGAAAATTCTTATAGTTTCAGCAGTTATGAATAGTGTTTTATAGTCAGTCTGGTGTTGGGAGAGACTTCAAGCCATTGAGAAACTACAGTTGTCTCTGACTTCATATAGACAGACTGACTGAACATATGCTTGAATAAGAAAGTGAATAATCAAAATAACCTAACTGTGCTGTCCTCTTACAGCACCCCCAATACATTATTTGAACTCCCTTTATCACTGTTGAGATTTGAGTGTGCTACTTAGTCACATCCGTTTCCTCTGGGTTCTAAAGGAATTGAGAAAATACTTGCAAGTTCTGTAGATACTGAAATATCAACATCATAGTAGTTATCAAGTAGTATCCTGAAAAAGACCTAAAACCAAGATGAGCTCCTTCTCCTTCACCCTTGAATTTAACTTCACCTCTCGACTGCAAGCAGTGCAGATAGAAACTTGCAGGCCTCCCTAGCAAGGGATAACCTGAGGCGTTTTCCAGTAAATAAAAAAGAGACCAAATGAGAAGATGAGCAGTAATGCGTACAGCTCTTTACAGCTCACACAATCTTACTTTGTCCTGTGAATTTTGTTTCCAGAAGAGAGTGTTTCCTTCTTCTCCCCACCAGCCTCCATGCCATAAAAGAATATTTGGACCAAAAATATATTTTTGTCTTTATAAAATACATGTTTCACAGTTGGCAGTGTTGGATGTACGTGGCTCATGAACCATCTTAATTCTCTATCTAAACTTAATAACACAATAATTAATAAGCTTTAATAATCTTTTTTAAAAAGATATTACTAAAATGCAAGAAGCCCAAGTATCATCGTGCTAAATGTAAAACAAATATTGCTAACATCAAAAGGCCCAGTTATTTTCTTCTTTGCAGAGAATAATTTTAAATGAATGCTTGAAACTTTAAAGCATAAATTCTAGAATTTGACCTCAATGCTTCCCCCCCACCCTCCATTTTGTAGTTTATGGTGGCCACACAAAAATTGTGTATTAAAATCAAACTGCACAAGTCAAGACAAAATATTTTTGGTGCTTTTATAAGAAGAAAACCATAGAAATGAACAAATATTAACTGCCTGCTCACTATGTGATATGCTTTTGAATTTTTAAAAGTTTTTGTCATGGAAAATTTCAAGCATATGTATAAGAGAGAGAATAGAATTGTATCATGATTTTCCACATGCTTATCACCCAGACTCAGTGGCTAAAAACATATAGCTAGTCTTATTTCACCTCTGCTTCCTCCCAGTACACAGACACATAATCCCCACTGGTTATTTTAAAGGAAGCTTAAGGCATATTTCACCTATAAATATTTCTAAAAGATAAAACTTTTTATAAAACAATGTCAGCTCCACATCTTTAAAATAAATAAATAATTTTTAAGACTAATACAGATAAATTTTTTAAAAATTGTTACCAGATATCTAGGCAGTGTTCAGATATCCCTGATCGCCCTATTTTTCACACATGGTTTCGTTCAAACATGAATCAAACAGGTAATGCTTTTTAAATTTGCATCTCCTATGTCTGTCAGCTGGGCTCTGTTGTTTTTGTTATTAATTGCAGTTTATTTGTTGGAGAAATTGTATCACTCATCTCACAGCTCCCACATTCTGAGAGCTGATTACACCTCTGTAATACTGTATTGTTTAACCTATTCATCTCTGTCCCCTTTATTTCCTATAAGCTGCTTGTTGTTAAGAGCTAAAGAAGTTTGATCTAGTTTGGGATCAGTGATTTTTTTTTTTCCCCCTGCAAGAATGTTTCATAGGTGATATTCATATATCTAATTGTCTCTCTTAGTGACATTAAGACTGATCAGTGGGTTTAGGTCCTGTCAGTCTCTGATCCATCCATTGTAAAGTTCCCTTGAGCATGTCACCTGATAGTTTTAGCTGCTATTGACATTCATGCCTGGATTTCATAAGAGGGCCATAAAATAGCAACATACAAATTCCATCATTTCTTCGTTTAGGAATCCATCTAAAGACAACTTTCCCATATCAGCTGTTGGGTTAGCCTAGGGAACAGATCTTACTGGAAATACAGGAAAACTGCTTCTTCTTTTTTCTTTATTTGATAATTTTAAAATAATGAATTTTACTTCTCTAAACAGATATTGCTCTTTGGGACTTTCATTTTTAAATGTAAGTGTGAATTGGTGGATTGTTAGCACTGTTGGGGAAGGTAGTTCCCCCATGACCGCCCCAGTTTGGATGATGTACTGGGAAGCCTGTTTTCCCAGAGCACAGCACTCAAGTACCATTCAGCATTGTTAGCACCAAGGCCTAATGCCCAAGGAAAGGAATAGAATTGATAGAGTTATGGTCAAAGGAAAATATTGCTTTACTTGTATAAGTAAAAAGGAAAAGGAAAATATTGAGTCACTTGGACTAATCTCATTAAGTTTTTTATCCCTAATCATACTTGTTTCTCCAGAAGCTCTAAACGCCCATGTCACTCTCATACCTTTCTATAATATCTACTGTTCTGTCTTCATCTCCCACTCTTCTCCAACTTTTAAAACTCTTCACCTGTGTCTTCTGGGAGTTCTCTATATCCACAACCTCTTTGAACCTTCTTGTCACCTTCCTCTAACCAGAACTGGCTCTGAAGGGCACTGGTACCCTTTGGTCCTTCTATAACCCTATTGGGAGAATATAATGGCAGAGAGCCTTTGTAGCATTAGCACTGAAGGTGAGGGATCTCTTGCTTCTCATGCCCGTTCTATTTGAGGGACTATTCTCCCTCAAAAACATCAGCTTTAAATCTCTTGTATCAAAACGAGGTTCTAACATTCCTCAACATTTCGAGCACCCAGATCACTGTCACCTCTCTAGAGTCCCCCATACTAGTTGGGAAGGATTTCAGTATTTTTGGTAATTCTTCTAGTACCTTGTCTCTCTGTTCCTCCTGTGGTCCTGTCCATCTTCTGACAGCTCCTACTCTCATGATGCCTAGACTTTCTCTACACTTGTAACTCTCCTATAATGTTAATTTTAAGAAAACCTTCTCCTTTACGGGGTTTGGAGTGGGCCAAAATATGGAGATGATTGATTGGTTGAAGAGTGCAGGGTGAAGTCATGGGACAGGGAAAAGAAGAAACTGTATTCTTCTCATGGTGATTCAGCTCCTCTATGGGGGTCTTCAAACTGGTTGGCGTTAGCTATTCCACTGAAATTCAGGATCTGAAAAACATCTTAAGAAATTCTTAAACAAAAGTCTTATGATTCTAACATCAGAAATCCTATCTATAAGAGCAGTGGGGATACAAATAAAGTGCACCCTGATTAATGCGTAATTATAACTATATTTTTTTGGCTGGGCGTGGTGACTCATACCTGTAATCCCAGCACTTTGGGAGGCCAAGGCTGAAGAATTGCTTGAGCTCAGGAGTCCAAGGCCAGCCTAGCCAATACAGCAAGACCACATCTCTACAAAAAAAACCCAAAACAATTAGCTAGGTGTGACACACACCTACAGTTTCAGTTACTTCGGAGGCTGAGGCAGGAGGATTGCTTGAACCCAGGAGTTTGAGACTGTGGTGAGCCATGATTGTGCCACTGCACTCTAGCCTGGGCCACAGGCTAGAGAGTCCCAACTCAAATACTAAAAAGTAAATTAAATGACTATATTTTTGTTGAGAATTTTTATTAACCCTGTGAGGACAGCTTCATAAGAGTTTTGGGGCCCATTTTGTTCTCTGCTGTAGCCCTAGCATCTACATAATATGCGTAGCTCATGGTAGGTATTCAGTAAATATAATTAAAATGATCATCTTGAATAATATAAAATTGAGGTCTGAATACCTTTCATTTTTGTTTTCAAAATGCAGGATAATATATTGTGTCACTCAAGAAAAGTTGTACTTATGTTTTTAAAAAATTATTCACTTTTTAAGTCAATATGGGAAATATTCAGCTCCGTTAAAAAAAAAAAACAGAAAAATAAGAATAACTGCACTTATAAAGTGATTGTTGTGTGCCATGTGATCAGGGGATCTCATGGAATCCTCTCCCCAACTCTTTACTTGAAGTGGCTTCTGTTATTACTCTTTTTTTTTTGAGAAAGCAGGATTTATTGCGAGAACAGAAAAGCTCCCACAGCAGGAGGGGACCTGAAGGGGTTGCCATACTCTATTTTACAAATAACAAAACTGAGGAGGGTAATGCTCCCCAGGTCAGAGAGCGAGTAGTGGAGCCAGTGTTTGAATCCAGACCCATGTTCTTAGAGAATGGTTGTGAGAATAGTAAAATGATGTCTCACATATTCTTTACTCAAATTATCTATGTGTATATTTGACTCACTTGCTTTATCCTTCACTCCGTATGTTTTTTGTTGATACTAGCTTTTTTCTTGAACCCTGTGAAAACAAGTTGCAAACATGGTGCCTTTTATAGATATTTCAGTTTGTGTTTCTTAAGACAAAGGATATCTTCTTATACAATCAGAGTGTGATTATCAAGATCAGGAAGTTTAATACAGAAGGAATTCTCTTATCTACAGTCCATATTCTGATGTTGTCCCAGTAACATCCCACAGTGCTGTTGCCTCCTGATCTCCTCTCCCCCCCCCGCCCTCCCCCTAACCCCCTATTCTGCAGGCACATCCCACCTCACACAGTGCATTCAATTGCCAGGTCAGGCCATCTGCTTAACTGATAGACCAGAGAGAGCTTTATTCCAGTGCCATCACATAGGGGGGCCAGAAATGAGTATGTGGAAAATGGGACTTTTCAAATCAAGCAATGAGATAAAAAAGCCAGTAATGTGGTTGAAATCAAAGCATACCATTTGAAAAATATTACTACAGTGTACGTTTCAGTTCTCATTTGTGTGCCTGAAGTGCCGATAATGTCAGTAAGATTGTTACCATCTTGATGGCCAGACAGTTGTGACCCTTGTTCTTCCTGGGCCCACACTTGAAGTCCTAATCTTTTTTGATGGTACCCTGTAAATCTGCAGTTAAATTTTGCATGCTGTATGTGTCTGTCACATGTTAACAACTGGTGCTTCTTGAAGGGCTACATCCCTTGCTTTGACTTTACTTTGACACATGTCCGCTGCTGCCATTACCACACTATAATAGTTGCTTCTCTGTTTTCTCAGTGTGCTGTATGCTCCTGGAGGGCTGAGATGTGTCTTGTTGATCTAGCCAGTAATTAAAATAGAGTTGATTCCACATGAGTTTTGAGTACATGAATGAGCAAATGAATGAATCATTGATGCTAGTAGAGACTTTGCAACTTTTGTATTCAAACATCCTTGCCACCAGTTTTTATGTTAAGGTAATTTATTTAAGGTGTATACTCAGAATCTGAGTTTGTGTGTTTACTGATGATTTGGGGTAAGTGGATCATAAAACTCACAAATCAAGATCTGCCAGTTATCTGTGATTTTTTTCTTTATTGTTGAATGTTAAATGTTCACAAGAATCTCAAATTTTTTATTGGTCTTTGGTTTTTGTTTTGTTTCATTTTGTTTCAGTTTTGTTCTTTGGAAAATATCTGAACTTTCAGTTGTCTGGCTCAACAGAGCCGGGAGAGCCTCTGTATGTCTTGTTTCTGAATCTCATATTACTCTTTGCTAAAACAGGAAATTAAGTTGTAAAATATTGTGTTTTTAAAAACTCAAGTCAGTCATAGTGAGAAGGTATGCTAAGTCAAATAAAAGCATTACAGTTTTGCATTTTTTATAGTTATGCCTTAAAATGTAACAAAAGTTGTCTTTTCTTTTGTATTGAAATAATGTTTCTATTTTTCTCTTTCCTCTTCTTGCCTCTTTATAAAGGAGTCAGTCACTGCCAACATAAAGTTAAGAAAGCTAGGCGCTTTCTCCCTTTGGTCTTCTGTTCCCATGATCCTCCTTCTACGGGTACTGCACTCATATTTACACAGGCTCTCCTATTAACCAGAACACCCCAAGAAACTAACTCTGTTAGATGCCTACAGATTGTCCTGATCAGATCATAGCTTTATTGAATATTGCTGTATGTGCTGTTCTTTGTCCAGAAGGAATGAATAACCGGGGGCAAGGTTTTGTGTCTGATAATCTTTGGGCTCTCTCTTGACTAGAGGACTTTTTGTTTGCCTGTTTGCTGATTTTTAAATGCATGACAGGGCAAGAAGTAGCTTCTCAGTTTAATTTGTATTGTCTGAGTGTTTTCCCACAGAGGTGAGCTGGATCACATTTTTTGCATTGTGAATTTCCTAATATAGCATGCAGCTTTATAAGGGTAAATGATTAGTGCGAACCCTAGTTGTCTGTCTGCATTACATGCTTTGGGGGCAGGTATTTAGGGCTGCTGCATATAGAACCAGCTATGCCATTTGGAGAGTTTTCTAGGAAAACAAAGATTATGTATAATAATTGGAACAGTAATTTCTTCAAACTGGAAATAAAATTTGTTGTTCTGTACAGAGTTAAATATTAACCGTACTTGCCTGCAAAGCTTCAAGTACTGCATTCCCAACGGCTTATGGTAGTGGACCTGGCCTACACTGACTCATGGGAATAAGCATGCTGAGGGCTTACTCCCTGCTTATCAGTGAACATACACATTAGTGACTTGTTTGTTTGCATTTTTGTCTGAGAGGGCACAGATTTCCTTTGAGGGAGGTGGGAACCATTTTCAACATTAATTGTGAGAGGCAGATTTTGCTTAATGTGGTAGAGACCAGTTGAAACTCTACTGCTATGTAACATTGTGTTAAAAGTTGGCATAATGCCCTCAAATTCAAGTAAATGTACTACTACCACAGTTTTTCTTTTATCTTTTGAGTAGACCTTGGGGGGTGATTTTTTTGTTTTTCTTACTTGTCATTTTAATAGTGTGTTTTCCCTCTCTCCCCTCTTCTCCTTTCTGTTTCTCTTTCCCTCTGTTCCCT
This sequence comes from Carlito syrichta, assembly GCF_000164805.1. Lineage (NCBI taxonomy): Eukaryota > Metazoa > Chordata > Mammalia > Primates > Tarsiidae > Carlito > Carlito syrichta. Next base: position 210,127 of record NW_007067427.1, read on the forward strand.
ACTCCCCTTTCTTTGCATGCCACCTGGATCTGCAGATGAAATTAGTGGGGACGGTAATATTTATTTTCACATTTGTGTTACTGCTTGAGATGATTATGGAAATAAATATAGTTTAGTATTTAATGAAAGGCAAAATGTGGTTTTGAGCCAACAGAACCTCAAATACAAAGTGGTGTGAAAAAATTATCTCTTAAAAATTGTTTAGGGTTTTAATGTGGAAAGGATAACTGTCAGTTTTTTTTATCACATTTCATTGGTAAATTTGAGTTGTATATATTTCGTAGATATCATTATTAAAACTTTAAATTTCTAGAAAAAGGTCAAAAATGGTGTCATTCAGCAAAATTAGCCATACTTGAAAGCTGTAAATGATATTTATTCATACACTGTATTTTTCAAGTGGAGGTGGGTGGGTAGGTATGTGTGTAAAATAATAATTCTTAGTTTGGGAATTAGGTAGTGGAAAGAAGAATGAAAAGTGATAAAGATTCACACAAACTAATGTAATTATGGAAATATCAGCAATATTGATCATGATTGTTTTTCAAACAGTTGATAGCACTTAATAAACTAGAAATTTTTTAAATTCACTTTTTTAGTGTTTTATTTTTCCCATTTTGCCTGCATGAAAGTTTATATTCCATTATACTAAAGAAGTAGGATTTTGTAAACTAACATTAAAGGGGAATTGCATTTTTTTTTCCTCATGATTAAATGAAAGAATGCTTTAACTGAAGATTTCACCTGTGTTCATTTTTGTGATGGGATTTTTGAGTATAATGAACTAAGCAATTACAGTGAAAGATCTTAATGAAATACGATTTTGGTTTTCTATGAAGTGCATGTTCTTTATGAGATTTGAAGACAAAGATTTGAGCTTCTTTTCTAGATTGGTTCCGTGATGGTAATAAATTAGCATTCATTGCCATTCATTGAGTGCTTCCTGTGTACAGGCACTTTACCAGTGTGATCCTAATCCTCACAGTATTTGTCCAGAATATTACTGGGTATTATCTTCACTGTTTTGCAGGAAAAGAAACTGGTCATCAGAGAGCTAAGAGAGAGTCCAACACTGCTAGAGGCCAGTGGTCAGATCTTAGGCTTCAGCCTTGCCCTTTTTCTACTGTCCCATTATGTCACCAGCTGACTAGTTGAGTGGTCTCAAATTGCTTCATCTCTTGTGCCTTCTGGAAAAGGTCTAGATTTGTTGTTGTAAGGATTACTATGGAAAAATGTAAAGAAATGTCTGCAAACATTTTCATGTATTTTCTCTCCATATTTGAATTTCCCAATTCTATGAATTAGCCAGGACAAGTATACTTGCCCCATTTTACAAGTGAATAGGTTGAGCCTTAAGGGTTTAATCACTTGGTCTTGGTCAGTGAGGCACAGGGTCAAATATGGCTCACCTGTTTTTGTATTGCCCCTTGAGCTAAGAATGATTTTTACTTTTTTTTTTAATGATTGGAGGGAAATTCAAATGAAGATTAGTATTTGTCATATCACATTATATGAAATTCAAATTTAGTGTTCATAAATAAAGTTTTATTAGAACATGTTTCTACCCATTTATTTGCATAGTATTTATGACTGTTTACAAGCTGTAATTTGAATAGCAAAATTGAGTAGTTGCAACGGAGACTGCATGACCAACAAAGGTTTAAATATTTGCTCTCTGGCCATTTACAAAAAAGTTTGCCAATTCCCAGTCTTCAGTAGTTTAAAGAGCAAAGTTGGGTTCTTCTTGGCTCCTAGAAAAAGAACTCTTGCCACTGCTTCATGATGCCCCTAGAGTCAATGACACATCTGGGTACTCCAGGTAGGCTAAGAAACTGCAATCAGTCCTGTTGAGTTCCCTAAGTAAACCTAATCACTGTAAAGATGTTGATGGGGATTAACAACCCCATCAGACTTCCTAACCCCACTGACTGGGCCCTTTCCCCTTGAGAGCAGCAGGGAAACCGGTAAAGGGAATAAGTTGTCAGAATTGCTGGTATCCAAGCCAGTGCACAGTGCTACTAGGAGAGAAGGGAACAGGTGTGGTGACAGAATCTTATTGTCTACCTCATAGATGTGAAATTCAGGTTTTAAATAAACCAAGTGATGGTCTCTTTTTCCACTGATACATTCCTCACAAACTAAACTGTCCCTCTTCTCAGTAACTCCAGAAGTTTTAGGCTCTTGGAGAGCATGAGCTTTCACCTCATATGTATGTTGATATTTTCAGTACTCTTTACTAGTGGCTTTTTACTTTCCTTTAAAATGAGAGCTAATAACTTTTCTCTCCTGTTTTCTAAGCTGTCAGTTTCTATCCTTTTATTTTATTTCATATTATTTCATTTCATGTTATTTTCAGTTATTTTATTTTGAGTTGGAGTCTCACTTCGTCGCCCAGGCTGGAGTACAGTGGCACACTCATGGCCACCCTGGTGTCTATCTGCTGGGCTCTGACGATCCTTCTGGCTCAGTCTTCCAAGTAGATGAAACTATAGGCGCACACTATCACCCCTGGATAACTTTTTTATTTGTTGTAGAGATGAGGCCTTGCCAAGTTGCCCAGGCTGGTCTCGAACCCGCAGAGTCAGGCAATCCACTCGCCTCAGCCTCCCAAAAGAGCTAGGATTATAGGCTGAGCCACCAAGCCCAGCCAGTTTCTATCCTTTTAATATATCTTCGCAGATTTTTTGTTTTACTACATATTATGATACCAAAAAATTTAAATTATGATGTTCAATATTATAGAAGTCTCTGTTTTTTTAATTTTTAAATTTTTAACTCATGGGCTAGACATCCTGAAATTGTCTCCTAAGTACACAGGTTCAGATAAACCATTCTGTGAGCATCCCTGGAGTAAAACTGTGCCCATGTTGGGGAGAACATTTCCAAAATAGCCCTAGGGGAACAATCAATAGTTTCAAAGCATGGGCTCTCATCTCACAAATAAAAGTCCCCATAAACTTTGTGAAATGTAAAAGGAAAGGATTAAAGTATAGTAAGTAGTTCAAAGCCTAGGCTCTGTGCAGGAGTGCTGTGCTGAACAACCTGCTGCTGATCAGCGCTGAATCTTGAAAAAGTTATATATCTCTTTTGAGCCTCAGTTTCTTGTCTGCGAAAAGGAATGGTGATTATAGTACCACCTCAGAGAATTTTGCTGAGCATTAAATGACAGTATATGTAATTGTTTATAATAGTGTCTAGCAGGTGGTAATATTGTTATTAGTTGTCATCATCATTATTAAATAAAGAATGCAGATCTAGCTTCCTTTATTTGAGCCCAGATCTTTGAACTTGTTTCCTTTTTTCTTTATAATTTCCTTCTATGTTACTATTAATTATGGGGGTCCAGGCAGTTTTAGTTTAGACTCCCTATTTTTCAGGGCCCTTCAGTATGTAAAAATATTTGTCCTAGGTATGATATCATAACATTCTATCTCACAATCCTGAAAGCCAGGAAAAAATAATATATAATCAAATCATCCTGCAAAAGACTATATAGACATATATATCTCCAAATCAATATAAAGAATTCTTGGAAGAGTATGCCAAGTATTACCTTTTGAAAACTTCTGTATAGCTGGTTACAAACTTTTGCAGATGTGTGTTCCTTCAACATTGACTCTGCTCCATAAGTTCTCTATTCACACTCCATCATAGTATACATATTTGCACCCCAAATATTATTATGAGTAATTCTCCAATAGCTTTGATATATCCTCAGAGGTTTTATATAGAATTCACATAGATTCAAAAGATTTATAGACTCTTTCTTATGATTGTATGAATTAATTGAAATGTAAGTAACATGATTTTTCCAAGACAGTCTTATGTGCTAACCTGATACATATTAGCCAATTTATTTTCATTCCTTTAGAATTATTTCAGAGGTTGGTATCTCTACTGAGGGTTTTATAAAATGAAACAGTCCTTCAAGGCATTGTAGTCAAACTGAAAATACCGACCGAGAGGATCAGCACACAGGAATCCCAGACCCTCAACTGTCAGGTCCCTTTCATAGATTCCCAGGAGAAGCAAAACATTTCCTGACCATCTGTTATGCATAGGGCCATACCTCAACTTTACATGCATCTCCTGTAATCCTCATAAAAATTCTACAAGGTGGATGACTTCTCATTTTATGTAAACATGAAGGGCATAACTGAAGCATAGCTAGGTGAAGTAACCTTCTAAAGATCAAGCATGATACCCTGAAATGTGCTTGTGTACCTTGTCCCATGTATTGCAGTTCTACCGTTTGTTGTCTGTGCTGCCTTGCATAGGTAGGTTAAATCCTTTGCCTCAGTTTCCACACTGTGTTGCTGCAGTGCAGCCATTCTTGTTGTTTAGTATAGTTTCTCTGTGTCAGGCACTATTTTAGCTGCAGAGGGCATAGTGGTGAACAAGATTCATGAGCATTCTCTCTCAGTAGCTGCTCCATTCTAGAGAACTGGGCAGTTACCAAGGAAACAAAATAGTATCTGGGAACATGATTAAGAGCCGTGGTTTGGAGGCAAATTAGTTTGAGGAGAGATCTCTGAATAGTGACACTTTGGCTAAAACCGGAGTTGGCTCTGAGGAGCTTTAGTCTGTGGAAAACCCTCAGTTGGAGATCACTGCCTTCATTGTTGTTGCTGTCATCATCAGTTTTGTGCAGTTCTTCATTCAGACAAGTAGCTACCTGTCACCTAAGAGACTTGGGCTTCAGGACAGACTTGCAGTGATCCCCTGCAGCCATATGAAACTATGGTGCTAATAACACATAGTGCCAGCTATAAAGTTCTAAAGATAGTTTGGGTGGCAGGCAAGCAGAGGCAGGGATTCTGAGCAAGCTTTCCTTCCCAGAATCCTGCCACAGCAGGGCTGGTTCATGTGTTTTACCTCTAAAGGCACATGCTTTATATGAAAGAGGTGTGAGGATGCTGGGGCTATTGTGTATGGACACGTAGCCTCCGTTGCATCAGTTTTCTGAGTGCGTTGTTGTCCTTCATTGCATCAGTTTTCTGAGTACATTGTTGTAAAGTTGAGCCTGTTAAATTAATGGAATAAAAAGAATAAATGATTGCGTATGGCCATCTGTGTGACTTGTGTTGGTTCTGTTGTCTTGGCTATTAAAGTAAGTTCCTTCCCCGCTTAGTCCTTTGTGTTACAAGTGTGTCAGCAGCTTCCGTCCATCCCCAGATAATTCTTTCACATAATCTTTTAATAATCTCACACAAAACCAAAGTGATGGGCCTACAGGATGCCAGTGTACTGTTCTTAGTATTTGCTTGCTGGAAACAGGTTAAAAGGGAGAAATATAGAAATAAAAGAATGTACAGTTTGGGATAGGTTAATTTTTTTAATCATGTAAGTGATTTTGTTATTTAGAAACATGTAAGAATAATATAGATTATCTTCATATCTTTTAGGACCTAGGAATAGTTTACATATGACATATATCTTAAGGAGTATTGATTTATTGGGTCTTTTATTCTGCCAGCCAAACTTTTTTTTTTTTTTTGCTTTAATCACTTCGAGTGATGATTACACATTAAGTGAACTCTTCTAGTTATAAATTACTATAGCAGTATGCGGAATGATTGATATCATGAAAACCATAAACAAAATATATTCTCTATTCCTTTGGTTTCTATACTTTTAGTATCTAAGTGAAGTATTTTTCTGTGGCAGCACAGAAAAAACAACTTATAGCTTTCAGTTTCTGTGGGGTTAAATGTGGATGCCAGGTCAGATTTTCAAAATAGAACTCTCTTCAAAAGATTTATCAGAAAGTACTGTCACACCTTTACGACTCACAATAGTCTAGTAATTAAAATTCTTATACATGAAGCAACTAACAGATTTTCTTTTGCCAGAAAGAGAAAAATAGACAAGACCTAAGTTTTTTTTTCTTCTGTTTATTATCCAAGTAAATGGTTGTTTTCTTCAGATGGAGTTTTTTTTTTTAATTTCCCCTTAATATAGTGGTGGATTTTTATGTTACTGTATTACCGAAGAGTAAGTAGAAACATTAGAACTCCTTGATATTAACTCACAAAGCCTCATTTTAATATGCTACTTATGCTTATTCTTTTTGGTAGCTCTTTTACCCTTTTGACATTAATGTATACTCTTCAAATATCTGAGGGGAAAAGTTATGAAAGATTAATTCCTGAGTTGAATTTCTCAACCCTGAAAAAAATTGGAATAAATCAGCCAAGTTAATCTTCTCAAAAATTGGGAAGCCATTTGTTTTCTAAGGGTGAAAACTCAGATTATGTTGTCACATCTAATTATTAATAAAATCAGATAGTCTGTTTTGGAGATGTTAGTCTTATCTGGAAAAATTCCAGTAGACAACAGTGAAGTTTTAAACACGTATTTGGTGTAGTTGAGGGAGAATTTTGCAGTCAGTATAACTTGCTTAATTTGGATCATATACATAGTTGTTTAATGTCTTTCTGTTTTTTACAAAGGCTTTCTGTTAGCCCTCTTTACTCTGGGATAAACAAGTCTGTGTATTATAAATATTCGACAGTGATGTCACTTTTATTTCCATAGATGACTCATGTGTGAGCAAAATTTGAGAAATAGTGTTTTAAGAATATTTCAGCATAGTATGGGATTTAGACAGATCAATTTGCCTTTTCAAATTATATCAAAGGCCAAATATTTGACCTCTTCCAACTTATGTTTCCTTTCCTACAGAAACAGATGATTATGCTGAGATTATAGATGAAGAAGATACTTATACTATGCCCTCAAGTAAGTACACTTCTGATTTTGTTCTTGCTCAAATTTGAAAAATTACCTCCTCACATTTAAAAGTTTTTGATATTTATTATCCTTTTAGACCTATGTTTAATACCTCATTGGGTGCTGAAGAAGAATATTCTTTTCAACCTTTACAACTTTGTATTATATGTACCTACTCACAGGTCAAAAGCCTAAAGCTCAAATATCTGTAATTAATTTTAGTTAACAGGATTTTTTAATCATGTTTTCTGACTCTGTGATAATAGAAACTTTTTTGAATTTTTTCTTTCTGCAGAAAATTAGCATTATATAAAAGTTAAGTATACACACAACACATATTCAGATATCTGCATTTCCCCTTGAAATTGTTTGTTCTTTATTGCCATTGACTAACCAATACAAACAGCTTCTAACCTTCAGTCTATAGATCATAAGGGTGGGAGACGTTGGGGGAGAGACAGAACTCGTAAATGAACTTCATAACAGCCTGGAAATGTCAAGATTCTACTTCTCTCTGTGATGTACAGCTTGCTGATTTATGAAAATCTGGAAACACCAGATCTCAAGTTGGAGTATATATTCCCCAGATCTTGAATTGGATAAGTCCTTGAAATTTCAATTGTGTAAAAAAAAAAAAAAAATTTAAACATGCCTCTTAAAGAGACCTCAGAAGCCTTAGTAATTAATTCAAAGTCTGAAATTTCTGATTTCAGTAGAGCGTTACATATTTGTAGGTCCTCTATTCTTTTGTATAAATATTCTGAAAGATGCTCTCATTTGGATTGTCTGTATATATTGAGGAAGCATTACCAAAATAAAGAGAAACAATCCAGCTTCTGGCCTTGCCTCTCAAGCATGCATTATCCTGGGTGGGCCCCATGTCCCCTTTCAAAAGCTCCTTGATTAAAAAGTGATATGAAACAGAGGTAAGAACTGAAGCTTAAGTGCGTGCATTTTGACTGCCAGTATCAATTTGGAAAAATATTTAAAATTGCATTTACCTTTTTGATTAACCATTTGGTCATTTGTACATTTCTTCAGAGAATTCAAATTTTTGTTTGTGTTTGTATTATGCATAGTAGAGTAGTAAATGTCCAACTTGGCTAACTTTTATCCAGATCCCACAAAAATAAGTCATAGGAATTTAAAACCATTATTTAAATAGCATTAAGTTAACTTGAGGATATTTAATTTTTATTTGTATTTAGTTCTTTTTTTATTCATATTTGTGCTTGAAATATTTTAAAAATTAAATATTGAAATGTACTCTCCAAGTTTGTGTTGTTAACCTAATTGCTATTAGTTATTTCTAAGCAAGGTCTTCAATTTTTCTCTCTCTTAATTGCAATACAGAAAGCTATGGAATAGATGAAGGTAACAGGATTCCTTTAAAATTACTGCATTTGCTTGCAATTGCAACCTATGGAGTGATACGGGATGTTTCAGTTTTCAGTTAACTTTCATTATTTTTAAACTATTTGTCATTGGTTTACTCATACTGTTAAATCAATGGAACTACTAGCTAAAGTGATTTTAAAGAGGAAAACAACTATCTAAATTTTGGGTTGAATGTTCTGTATAATTATAATTTGATAAACCAGGGAGAACCTATTAAAATATTTGGCTTGTGGTTTATTCCATTGGTGATTACACAAATGGAATATATATGGTTTAAACTGTGGGGATGAGTTTCTGAAATGAAATAAATCAAAATATCAAGTAGTTAATTGAATTAAAATCTGATCTACTATGTTCCTAGTGAGTATTTTCTTTCCATGTGTTTCAACAGCCTACTAAATAATTGATTTTGTATAAATTACAACAATTTCACATATTAATTTGAGGCACATGTTTTCAAAAGTATAAAATACTCGTGACTTATTATGCTGCTATGTTCAACCTTGATTCCAAGTCATCTAATTTTGCAATTAGTTTTTAGAAACTACCTCTTTAAACTCTTTTAGCTCTATGAATAATATAGAGATAGGATTATAATGAAGTGGAAAACTCTTAAACTTTCAAAACATAAAATTTTTACTTATGATACAATTTTATGTTGCTTTCATATTTACAAAATTTAGTTATTTATAAAGTAATTGTTTTATAACGCTGTCTTTATAGCCTTCATATATTAATACCTAAACTAATAGCTCTTATTAATTAAGCATATTTACTACTTAGACCAATTACTTAGAAAACTATCAAATACATATAAAATAAATCAGATATTCAAAAACTCTAGGAACAGCAGGGAGAAAAATCTCCCTTTCGTAGAACTCATTTGTTTTGGTAGTTCATCCAATACCATAAATGATACATAAATTCCTGTTAAACTGTTATTTAAGAGAATTCCACTGTGTTTAAAGCATTTGCATAGATTGATGTGCACAGATGAAATTTTTACTCATGGGTGATAATGATATGAAATGTGTCAAGGGTTATTTCTATATTTGGTTTATTGTATTTGAATATTTACTCATGTATGGATCATGTTTTTCAGCCAGGGATTATGAGATTCAAAGAGAAAGAATAGAACTTGGACGATGTATTGGAGAAGGCCAGTTTGGAGATGTACATCAAGGTGTTTACATGAGTCCAGTAAGTCCTTTAAGATTACCAAAATTCTGTACTAATTTTGACTATTCAAATTTAAATTGCCTCTTGCTTGTCTTCATGAGTCCTTAGTTTTTCTAGGTATTTATAGTCATCTTTTATAAAGCTCATCATACATGTCAGCTTACTTGACATACTCAGAAACCAATAAACGGCAACATTAGTTCCTACAAGACTGGGTCTGTCTTTTGTTTATTTTAATATTTCAGCTTTTATCATCAGTATTAGATTCCATAAGTAACTGTTCTATTGGACGGAATCAACAAATCAGATGACAGAGTCAAAAAAAGCCAGTATTTCTACTGCATTTTCAAGAAGAGAACATAATTTACCCTCCAAAAGAGATCAGTGAATTTAAAATGTTTTAAATAGTAGCTTAATGAAGGTATTATGTATATACGATAAAATTCACTCTTTTAAAGTATACAATTTAGTGCTTTTTAGTATATTCACACAGTTGTGTAGCCATCACCACAATTGATTTTAAAATATTTTCTTCATCTTTTCTTCAAAAAGAAACTTAATATCCATTAACAGTTATTACCCATTCTATTCTTTCTCTAGCCTCTGGCAACCACTCACCTGCTTTCTATCTCTATAGATTTGCCTGTTCTGAATATTTCATATAAATGAATCATACAATAAGTGTTTTTTTTTTGTAATTGGTTTCTTTCACTTAGTATAATGTTTTTAAGGTTCATTCACTTTACAGCATATGTCAGTGCTTCATTAATTTTAATTGCCAAATAATATTATCTTGATAGATATATACCACTTTTTGTTTATCCATTTATCAATTGGTGGACATTTGGATTATTTACACTTTTTGATTATTAGAAGATGTCTGTGAATACTCACATACAAGTTTTTGTGTGGACATTATGTTTTCAATGATCTTTTGTATATATCTAATAGTAGAATTATGTCCTCACATGGTAGCTATCGTTTAACTTTTTGACAAGCTGTCGAACTAATTTCCAGGACAGCTGTACCATTTTACATTCCAAGCAGTATTGTATGAGAATGCAGAAATCTCCACATCTTCACCAGCATCTGTTGTATGTCTTTTTTGTTAAATCAGTGATCTTTTTCATTGACACTTTAGAGTAATAATACAGTCATCTTAACAATGGGGATACATTCTGAGAAATGCATTGTTAGGTGATTTAATTGTTCTCCAAACAGCACAGAGTGTACTTACACAAACCTAAATGGTAGAGCCTGCTACACACTTAGGCTATATGGTATAACCTATTGCTCCTAGGCTGCAAACCTGTGCAGCATCTTACTATATTGAGTATGGTAGAAAATTATAACACAATGGTATTTATATGTCTAAATATATCTAAACATGGACATGGTACAATAAAGATACAGCATAAAATATAAAATGATGGTGTACCCATGTAGGGCACTTACCATGAATGGAACTTGTGGGCTTGGAAGTTGCTATGGTAAGTTGGTTAGTGATTAGTGGTGAGTGAATGTGAAGGCCTAGCACGTTGACTATACACTAGTGTAGATTATAAAAACTGCATACTTTGGCTACGCTAAATTTATATTTTTAACTTTTCTTTTTTAAATACTAAATTAACCTTAGCATACTGTAGCTTTTCAACTTTATAAACTTTAATTTTTTAAGCTTTTGACTCTTAATAACAGTTTGAAATACAAACACGTTGTAGAACTGGACAAAAATATTTTATATCCTTATTCTCTAAGCTTTTTTTCTATTTTAAATTTTTAAAAAACTTTTTTGTTAAAAACTAAGACACAAACACACACATTAGACTAGGAATACACAGGGTCAGGATCATCTGTATCACTGTCTTCCATCTCCACATTTTGTCCCGCTAGTAGGTCTTCAGGAACAGTAACACACATGGAGCTGTCATCTTTTATGACAACAGTACCTTCTTCTGGATTATTCCTGAAGGAACTGCCTGAGGTTGTTTTATAGTTAACTCTTTTTTTTTTTTTTTAATGAATAGAAGTAGTACACTCTAAAATAACAAGAAGACTCGGCATGGTGGGTCATGCCTGTATTCTCAGCACTTTGAGAGGCCAAAATGGGAGGATTGCTTGAGCCCAGGAGTTCGAGACCAACCTAGGCAACATAGCGAAACCTCGTCTCAACCAAAATTCAGAAAATTAGCCAGGCATGGTGGTGTACATCTGTAGTCCCAGCTACTGGGGAGGCTGAGGCAGAAGAATCACCTGAGCCTAGGATGTGGAAGCTGCAGTGAGCTGTAATTATGCCACTATACTCCGGCCTGACTGAAAAAATAATAGTAAAATAACAATAAAAAGTACACTTTATAGTAAATACATAAAGCAGTATCATAGTTATTTATTATTATACACTATTGTATACTTTATGTAATTGTACATGCTAGACTTTTATATGATTGGCAGCGCACTAGGTTTGTTTACACCCACACAACTACAAACACCTGAGTAATGTGATGGATATGATGACACTAGGGAGTAGGGATTTTTTATCTCCATCATATCACAGTCTTATATGTGGTCTGTTGGTGGCTAAAACGTTGTACAGCATTTGACTATACATACTTGCTCAAGAAATATTTTTAAACTAAAATAATAACAAGTATACAGAGGTGGCTCTAATAAAGTTATATAACATAAACAGTGTACCCTTATTTTATACCTCTGCTTTGGAAACTGCAAACATTGGTTTTTCCTCAGTAACTCCATGTCTATCCATTTTGTAATATCGTTTACACATGTACTGGTGTATCACTGTGAGGCAAAGCCACATCAAAATTTTGGTCTTTTCGCTAAATTTAGATTCAGTGCTCTTTCTATTGCATTTTGCCTCAAAGAGCAGAATTTATTTTGAGAGAATAAGAAACATAAAACAATACAAATATTTTTTAAAAATTTTAAAGAGTAAAAAAGGCTAAAAATATGTAATAAATTATTTAATATAAGGACAAGAGTCAAGACTTTCAAAACAATTTAAAAAACCCGAACTTCCAATTTACTTAACTTATTGGTGATTACCTGTTGCCTTGGATTAAAAAAACATAACTTGTTGGTTATAAAAGTAATGCTCAGCCAGGCAACGGTGGCTTATGCCTGTAAACCCAGCACTTTGGAAAGTGGGGGCAACGTGTCTACAATAAATTAAAAAAAAAGTTAGCTGGGCATGGTAGCATGTGCCTTTAGTTCCAGCTACTTGAAAGGCTGAGGCAGAAGGATTGCTGGAGCCCAGCAGATAGATGCTGGGGTGACCATGAGTGTGCCACTGCACTCCAGCCTGGGTGACAAAGTGAGACTCCAATTCAAAAAATAAATAAATAAAAATAAAATAAAATTCCTGGTAGATAAATAAGGATTTTAAAGTTTCCAGCATATAATGAATTACCTGGGTCACATAGTTAATAGCAATGCTGATAGAATTTCATTCTTTATTTTTGAGTCAGGATTTCACTCTGTCACCCAGTTTGAAGTGCAGTGGCATGATCACAACTGTCATGGCTCATGACAGCCTTGACTTCCTTCAGGTAATCCTTCTACTTCAGCACCCCAAGTAGCTGAGACTACAGGCAAGCACCACCACAGCCAGCTAATTTTTAATTTTTTTTTTTTTTTGTAGTGACAAGGCTTTATTATATTGCCCAAGCTGGTCTTGAACTCCTAGGCTCAAGCAGTCATCCCACCTCAGTCTCCCAAGGTGCTGGGGTTACAGGTGTGAGCCACCACACCTGGCCTCATTCATTTTTAAAATAAATAATCCAGCATGGTATAGTGGCTCATGCCTATAATCCCAGCATTTTGGAAAGCCAAGATGGGTGGATTGCTTAAGCCCAGAAGCTTACGACCAGCTTGGGCAATGTAACAAGATACCATCTCTACAAAAAAGATAAAATTAGCTGAGTATGGTGATGCATGCTTGTCGTTTCAGCTGTTTGAGAGGCTGAGGCTGGAGGATTGCTTGAGACCAGGAGTTTGAGACTGCAGTGAGTTCTGATCATGCCACTGCACTCCAACCTGGGTGACAGACTTGCTTCTTTAAAAAGTCATTTTAAAAAGTAATAAATAATTCATTTTAGCTGTGAAAATACAAGAATTTTTTTTTTATTTTAAAGATGTGGAGTATAATTCAGGGTTAGGTATACAAATGTTCATTGTGGAGGTACCCCTGTTGATGAGATATGCCCCCCCCCCCCCCCCCCCCCACCCGGGCAGTTTGCCACTACTGCCAATCCTTTTCTTATGGTATTACAATAATCGTTCAAGGTCTACTTATGGGTGAGAACATGTGATACACAGTTCTTTGTTTCTGTGATAGATCACTCAGTATTATAGACTCTAAGTTCATCCAAGTTGCTGTGAAGTTCATAATTTTGTCCTTCTGATTAATATTTCTATTGTGTATATGTATTACATTTTTTTATCCAGTCCTTTTTCAATAGGCAGCACAATTGGTTTTTGCTATTGTGAACAATGCTGCAATAAATATACATGTGTAGGTATCTACTTCATAGAGTAGTTTCAGTTCCTCCAGGTATATTCCCAGTAGAGGGATTGTGGGGTCATAAGGAAGGTCAATTTTTAGATCTTTTAGGAATTGCCAAATGTTTTCTACAGAGGTTGTATTAGTTTACACTTCCACCAACAGTGCATCCTCTCTAGCATCTGTTGTTTTTGAGTTATTGATGATGGCCATCCTGACTGGAGTTAGGTGGTATCTCCGTGTGTGGTTTTTTATTTTTTTTTATTTTTTTGAATTGGAGTCTCACTCTGTCGCCCAGACTGGAATGCAATGGCACGCTCCCGGCCACCGCAGCCTCGACCTGCTGGGCTCCGGCGATCCTTCCGCCTCAGCCTTCCATGTAGCCGGAACTATAGGCGCGTGCTACCATGCCCGGCTTATTTTTTGATTTATTGTAGAGATGAAGTCTTGCCAACTTGCCCAGGTGAGTCTCGAACCTGCGGGCTCAGGCAGTTCACTCACCTCTGCCTCCCAAAGTGAATAATTACAGGCTGAGCCACTGAGCTGGGCCTCCATGTGGTTTTAATTTGCATTTCTTTGACGACTAGTGAGACTGAGCATTTTTTCGTGTATCTGTTGGCTGCTCGTATGTCTTCTTTTGAGAAGTGTCTGTTCATATCTTTTGCCCACTTTGTAATGTAGCTGTTTGTTTTTTCTTTTCAGCATGTTTGAGTTCCTTGTAGATCCTAGATGTTAGGCCTTTGTCAAACATCCAGTTGGCAAATATTTTTTCCCAGTCTGTGGACTGTCTCCCTGCTCTCTTGATGGTTTCTTTGGCTTTGCAGAAGCTTGTCAGTTTGATGAGGTCCCACTTATCTATCTTTACTCTTATGGCCTGAGCACTTGGGGTTTTGATCAGGAATTGGTTGCCAGCTCCAATTTCTATAAGGATGTCTCCTGCATTTCCTAAGGTTCTTATAGTTTAAGGTTTTATATTTAGCTCTTTGGTCCATTTAGAGTTGATTTTTGTGTATGGTGATAGGTAGGGGTCTTGTTTTAATGTGATCAGCCAGTTTTCCCAGTACTATTTTACTAAATAGGGTCTCCTCTCCCCAATGGTTGGTGGTGGAGGCTTTGTCAAAGATGAGTTGGTTGAGAAATTGAGGTTATGCTTCTGGAATCTCTATCCTTTTCCATTGGTCAATACTAAGCTGTTTTGATTATTGTAACTTTATAATAAAGTCATGGTAACTCCTACTTTTTTTTTTTTGCTGAGGGTTGTTTTGGCTATTTATGGTCATTTATGTTTCCATATGAATTCCTGTATTGTCGTTTCCGGGGCTGAGAAGAATGCCACTGGAAATTTAATGGGTATTGAGTTAAATCTGTAGATTGCCTTGGGTAGGATGGACATCTTAACAATGTGAATTCTTTCAGTTCATGAGCATGGAATATTTTTCCATTTGTTTGTGTCATCTTTGATTTCTTTGAGCAGTGTTTTGTAGTTTTCGTTGTAAAGGTCTTTGACCTCTTGGCTGGGAAGATGCCAAGTTATTTCATTTTTTTGTATGTGTGGCTATTGTGAATGGGATTTTGCTTTTTATTTGGTTTCTGTTTGTTTATTGTGGGTGTATAGAAATGTGACTGTCTTTTGCTTATTTATTTTATACCCTGATACTTTGTCAAAGTCATTATCAGTACAAGGTTTTTGACAGATTCTCTTGGGTTTTCAGAATCATGTGTCTGCAGAGGGATATCTTGACTTCCTCTTTCCTGTTTGGATACCCCTGATCTCCTTCTCTTGTCTGATTGCTCTAGCTAGAACTTCCAGAACTATGTTGAAAAGGAGGGGTGAGAGTGGGCATCCTTGCCTTGTTCTGGTTTTCAGATGAAATGGTTCCAGTTTCTGTCTAACAATATGACTGTGGGTTTCTTGTAGATGGCTCTTACTATTTTGAGGTATGTTCCATCTATGCCTGGATGTTCAAGGGTTTTTATCAAGAAGGGGTGCTGAATTTTATCATAAGCTTTTTCCTCGTCTAATGATGTAATCATATGGTTTTTGTTTTTACATCTGTTGATGTATTTAATTACGTTTATAGTTTTACGAATGTTGAACCAGCCCTGCATCCCAGGGATGATGCCTACTTGGTCATGGTGGATGATTTTTGAGATATGTTGTTGGATCCAGTTTGCTAGGATCTTGTTGAGAATTTTAGCGTATATATTCATCAAGGATATTGGCCTATAGTTCTCTTTCTTTGTTGGATCTTTACCTGGTTTGGGTATCAATGTGATGTTAGTTTCATAAAATGATTTGGGGAGAGTTCCATCTTTCTCAATTTTCTGGAATACTTTCAATAGGATTAGTGTCAGTTCCTCCTTATATGTTTTGTAGAATTCTGTTGGAAAGCCATCTGGTCCAGGGCTTTTTTTTTTTTTGGTAGTTTTCTTATGGCATAGTCATTTTCCTGGATTGTTATTGGTCTATTTAGGGTCTCAATTTCTTCATGTTTCAACCTGGAGAGGTTGTGTGATGTCAGAAAGTCCTCCATTTCCTTTAGGTTTTCGAGTTTGTTTCCATACAAGTGCACATAGTAGTCATTGATAATCTTTTGTATTTCTTTGGGGTCAGTTGTGACTTGATCTTTAGCATTCCTAATTGTGTTTATTTGGACTTTTTCTCTCTTTTCCTTGGTCCGTCTAGCTAGGGGTCCGTCATTCTTGTTTATCCTTCTGTGTCCTGAATTTGGGCTTTCATTTTAGTGATCTGGATTCTTCTGCTGAAGTTAGGGTTTTGGTGGTTTTGCTTTTCCACCTTCCTTAGGTGATTTTTTAGGCTGTTCACTTGAGAGGTTTCCATTTTCTTCATGTGTATTCATAAAGATATGAATTCCTCTCTTAGTACTGTTTTCCTGGCATCTCAGAGGTTTTGGTAAGATGTTTCTTCGTTTTCATTTGTTTCCTGTTATCTTTTAATCTCTGTTTTGATTTCCATGTTGACCCAGGAGTTGTTTAGCATCATGCTGTTTAGTCTCCACATCTTTATGGGTTTGGGGGAACTTTGTTGGTGTTGATATTTATTTTTATTCCACTGTGGTCTGAGAAGGTGCATGGCAATATTTCAGTCTTATGGAATTTGTTTATGCTTGATTTATGGCCAAGGATGTGGTCGATCTTAGGGTACGTTCCATGTGGTAATGAGTAGAACATATATTTTGTGGTTTTTGGGTGGAGTGTTCTGTAGGTATCAGTTAAGTCCATTTGGGCAAGTGTCATGTTGAGGTTCCGGATTTCCTTGTTGATTTTTTTCTCTTGATGATTTGTCTAGGGTTGTGAGTGGGATATTTAAGTCCCCGGCTATGATAGTGTTAGAGTCGATATCTTTTTTATGTTTACCTAGAAGCTGCTTTATGAAAGTTGGTACTCCTATGTTGGGTGCATATATGTTTAGGATGGATATTTCTTGTTGATGGATTGACTCTTTTATCATTATGTAGTGACCTTCTGTATCTTTTTAAATTTTTGATAGCTTAAAATATTTTGTCTGATATTAAGATCACGACTCCTGCTTTCTTTTGTGTTCCATTTATCTGAAATGTTGTTTCCCATCCTCTTACTTTGAGTCTGTATGTTGCTGCCTCATGATCTTTTGTGCATTTTGCCATTCTGTGTCTTTTCAGTGGTGCATTAGTCCATTCACATTCAGGCTAATTATTGAGATGTGAGAGTTTATCCCTGTCATGAAGTTCTTACAGAGTTTGTTGTTGTTGCTGCTGTTTGTTTATTTGCTTGTTTTCTTTTGATTTTTGGATTGATTCATGTTTTCAATCTTTCTCCTGCATTCTTGTGAAGGGCGTTGTTCTTTTTTCCCTTCTGTGTTTAATACTTTCTTAAGTGTTTCATGTAGTGCTGATCTGGAGGCAGCATAAACTCTTAGGGATTGAATGTCTGGGAAAGATTTAAATTCTCCATCACTGATGAAGCTTAGCTGGGTAGCTAATTCTTGGTTGAAATTGTTTATCTTTGAGAACTTTGAAGATTGGGCTCCAAGGTTCCCTCGCCTAAAGTATTTCTGTGGATAAGTCTGCTGCCATTCTAGTTGGTCTTCCCCAGTAGGTAGTCTGACCTTTCTCTCTTGCTGCCTTTAGGACTTTTTCTTTTATACCTACTTTGTGTAGGCGAATTACAATGTGTTTAGGAGTCGGTCTTCTTATGTAATATCAGTAATTTAATGTTTACTAAATATTTGTTGAATTATTTTTTTTTTTTTCTTTTTAACGATGTGGGGTACAATTCAGGGTTAGGTATACAAATGTTCATTATGCAGGTACCCTTGTCAATGAGATGTGGCCCCTCCTCCTGCAGTTTCCCAATATTGCTGATCCCACCCCCCTCACCTGGCAGGAATGATTCTCTACCCTCAGGGATTCACATTTTGTTGACTATCTTTCTCATGTATGTTGCTTGTGGGTATTCATTTTGTTATTAATGTGGAAGTCTAATTTTATAATACAAAGCAATGTAATCATTTCTCTAGGTTCCTATTATAAATTCTTCCAGATTATGCTTTTTAGTGTAAAATCAAATTATATTTTATCAAGATATCTTAATAATTGGTCAGTTGTAACTCAGCATAAATCTCATGAGCAAAGACCTGCCATTGCTTATTTAATTTGAGGTCTGATTAACTCTTTCAGCAGTTATTTATCAGTTGTCCACTGTGTGACTGTTACTATTTCTAGATGGTGAGAACATAGTAATAGAGAAAACAGGCGATGTTCCCTGCTTTCAGAAAACTTAAATTCTATCTGAGACCACAAGGGGACAAATAAAAACCAGTACACTGGACAACCACTTCGGGTCTCCTCCCACTGTGGGAACCTTTCTGTCTTCTCAGTTAATCTTGCTTTCTCACTTTAAATACAAAAACAAAAACCCAGTACACTAAATATCAAGAAGGGAATAAGAAATGCTTTGAGAGAAACAATACCTGGGCAAGGAAGAGCAGACAATGCTTGGTCTGCTCTTCCATGTGGGATGGGCAAAAAGAATTTCTGACAAGATGATGTGTCAGCAGAGCTCTGAAGCACTGCAGGGAGCAGATCATGAGCGTCCCAGCCATGGGGAAGTGTGTTCTAGGCAGAAGGAACAGCCAGTGCAAAGGCCTCTAGGTAGGATGGGGCACCACCAGCAGGCTGGTATGGCAGCAGATTAATGGGAAAGGAGGAAAGTAAAAGGAAGCAAGCCTACAAAGGCCTCCAAAGGGCGTGGGGCCTTGCAGGCCTTAGAATAAGAACTTTGATCCTCATTCTTAGAGTCAGAAACATGAAGTTTACCTAAAGATTTATTAGCACACAAACAAGACAAACAAGGTAACTGCCCTCTTGAAACTTACATCTGGTGATGGAAAACAGTAATAATGTGAATGACAATGTATATTATCTATATATTATAACATAATTATAATATATGATGTAATAATATGAGAGAATAGTAAATGTACATAATGAACATATATATAAGTGAATAATACATTTATAGATGGGTTATAAAGAAAGCAAGTGATTGGATAGAAAGGTGATTGGATACTGTGTGAGACGGGATGGTCAGGGAAGGCCTCTTAACAAGGGCCTCACTGGAGATTTCTGGGGCAGGAGCATTCCAGGCACACAGAACAAGAAGGGAAGCAGCAAGAAAGCCCTGTTAGCAGCCATGAGGCTGGGAATGAGAGATTCAGGTGGGTGAATTGGTCTGTGCTCCAAGAAAATAGCTGGACTTTTATTCTGAGTATCATGGGAAGGGAACCCCTGAGAAGGTTAGTCTGATTAACATTTTAGAAATGTCTAACTGCCATGTGGAGAGTGGGTGGCAGAGGGACAAAGGCAGATGGTGCCGTGAGGAATGGAGCAAGGGAGCAGTGACTGCTCTACCCAGTATGCTGGTAGTAGATTTTTTTCTTTTTTCCTTTTTTTTCTTTTTTGAGTTGGAGTCTCGCTCTGTCGCCCAAACTGGAGTGCCGTGGTTGCTCCCGGCCACCGCAGCCTCGACCTGCTGGGCTCCGGCGATCCTGCCGCCTCAGCCTTCCAAGTAACCGGAATTACAGGCATGGGCTACCACGCCTGGCTGATTTTTTGATTTATTGTAGAGATGAGGTCTCACTGACCAGGCGGGTCTCCAACCCGCGGGCTCAGGCAATCCACTCACCTCAGCCTCCCAAAGGCGTGGGATTACAGGCTGAGCCACCGAGCCTGGCTTGGTGGTAGATTTAAGGAGCTTACAGTAGAGTGGGAATGGGTAGGTCAGATTCTGGATGAATGCTGTGGGCAGGGAAATAGAGCTTGCTCCTGGATTGTCAGATATAGGGGTGAGGGAAATACCAGATTCAAAAATGGCTTCTAGATTGTTTACTTGAGCAACTGTGTGAACACTGGTTATTTAGGTGAGGCGGAGAAGACTGTGAAGAAGCAGATTTGATTATGGATGTACTAGCCATTGTTCTCCAGAGCCACAGGACCAATAGGATGTGTAGAGGTATGGATTTTCATCATAAGGAATTGGCTCATGTGGTTATGAAGGCTGACAAGCCCCAAGATCTACGGTTGGCAAGCTGGACACTCGGGAAAGCCGATGGGATAGTTCTAGTCAAAGTTTGAAGGCCTGAGAACCCAGAGAACTGATGATGTAGTTCAAGCCTGAAGGCAGGGAAAAAATTGGCATCTCAGCTCAAAGGCCATTAGGCAAGAGGAGTTTCCTCTTGTTCATGGCAGGGCCTTGGGTGAGGCCCACTTGCATTGGAGAAGGCAATCTGCTCTACTTAGTCTGCCAATTTAAATGTTAAACTCATGCAAAAACACCCTCACAGAAACACCAGAATAATGTTGAACCAATGTCCCAGCACCTTGTGGCAGAGTCAAGTGAACACGTAATCCTCCCTCGCTGCCAGATATGGTAGCTCATGCCTGTAATCTGGCTACTTGGGAGGCTGAGGCTGGACAGTCTCTTGAGCCCAGGAGTTCAAGGCTGCAGTGAGCTGTGACAGTGCCACTGTGCTCCAGTCTGGGAAACAGAACAAAACCTTGTCTCAAAAAAAAAAAAAAAATCACCCTGACAGTGGGATTTCTGTTTTGGTCAGATCAAGTTTAAAATAGCTTTCCTACACCAAGTCAAGATGGGGAATAGGTAGATTTGATAATATGCTTCTGGGCTCAATAGAAAAGTCAGGGCTAGATATATAAATTTGAAAGTAACATATAAATGATACTTGGGTCCTTTGGCATTAGGTGAGCTAACTTACAGTTGAGCATCTTACAAATATATACAATATGAAATAAAACGAATAGATGATTCTGGCAAAGATAAAGCCAAGGGTAAGATAAGCACATACAGTTGCTATATAGAGTCATCCATAGTATTCTATTGATTTGCTCACAATGGCCTCTTATTTCTTGTATTTCTTAGCTCGAACTTGTTTGAGAAAAGATAAACTTTTCGGCTTCCAGGGCAACCTTTTTTTTTTCCCTTCTACTTTGCTAATCATGTCTTCTTAGTCTTTTTTGCTGTTTTCTACTCTTCTCCCTGACCTTTTCATATTGTGAAGCTCCAAAGCACAATCCTTGGACCTCTCCTGTCTCCTTTGGTAATTTCATCCAATCCCATGGACTATACTACTTTCAGATTTTTATGTCCAGCTCAGACTTCTCTCCTAAACTCCAGTCACAGTGTCTTGCCTGCTCCACCTTTGTTCCTTGACTGTCTTACTGACATCTCAAGCTTATTGCATCCAAAGCTGAGCTTCTCATCTTCCCCTTCCGTCTTACCAGTTCATCTAGCCAAACACCTGACTCTCACACCCAGTCCATCAGGAGCCACCTTTGCCCCAGTTTAAGAGTATATCCAGAATCTCAACCCTTCTCCCCACCTCCACAGCTACCACATTTGTCTGAGCCGCCATCCTCTGTCACCTGGGTTACTGCAGTAGCTGCCTGCAGAGCCTCCTGTGCCTAACCTGGCCCTCTGCAGCCATTTCTCAGTACCATAGCAGAGTGTTCTTCCTAAACTTTAGGTCTGGTCATAGTACTCTTCTGCCCAAACCCTTCCATTTCATTTACAGTGAAAGCCATGTCTTTATATTGGACTAGAAGGCCCCATGTGGTCTGGCCCCTCCTTTCTTTTCTGACTCAGTTGTCACTACCCTCCTCCCTTACATGGTCTGCTCCAGCCTCACACCTGCTTGTGTTTTCTTAAGCACGCCATACATGCTGTTCCCCACCGTTCCTTGGCTAGGCAAAACTTCCCCCTCTGGGCCACCTGACTGGCTCCCTCCTCCCTCCTTCAGTTCACTGTTCTCATCTCATCTCTTCAGTGAGGTCTGCCTCATATAGCAGCCACTACTCCCAGCTCCCAGATCCTGATTTACTTTCTCCCTTATCTATAACACTGCTACCTTTTAACACACTGTGTAATTAACTCTTTGTGCTTGTGTTTTTCACTGGAATGTAAGTTTGACAAGAACGGGTGCTGCTACCTCTGTTGTTCACGGGTACTTCCCAGGCATCTAGAATGGTGTGGATAAATGAGTAAATGAATTGCCTGCAATGTTTCACATGCATGTCCATTTGTCTCTGGGGACTTTATACAGAATTTTTAAAAACTTACTCCTCTCGGTCTTAAGATTTTACATTTCTGATTCCTTCTTGTCCATAATCCACATAGTTGCAAAAAAACCCAGCTTTTCATGAATTGATTAATATAGTGAACCTTTTTGCACGTGTGTGATTCTATAATTTCCCTAACACAGGAGAATCCAGCTTTGGCGGTTGCAATTAAAACATGTAAAAACTGTACTTCGGACAGCGTGAGAGAGAAGTTCCTTCAAGAAGCCTGTAAGTTTCTAGAAATTTCTGTGGAACTCCATTTCTATTTGTGAAATCTAAACTGTCTCTGAAGAAGTAAGAAAAATAATGTTTTGACTTTTATGAGACAACTTTGTTTATTATTTTTCCCTTGCAAATTAATTTCTAAATTTGTATAGGTACCTACCTGCGATTTTTTTTCAGTCAAATCATGATGTTTTACATGTAAAGGTTGATTTATTGTCCCTTTATGCTTTATTACCTGTACCATTAAGCATCTTTGCACTGGAATTGGTGCAAATATATAAATGATCCTAAATTTAGTGCTGCCAGACTCTGGGAATGCAGAGGTGAGCAAGACAAACACAGGTCCCTGCCCTGGTGGAGCTCACAAACTGGTGAAGGAGTAAGGATTTTGAAAAGTCCCCTGGTCCTGCTACAAAATCAGAAAGAGGACTCTTATGATGGCTTTCCTGGCTATTTTAGCTGGAAGTGAATTTTTCTACCTCCAATTCCCTGGCTCTTGGTTTGTGCCTCCCGTGTTGAAGCTACCTTGGGTGAGTTGTGCATGAATAGGGCTTCTTTCCCGAATATAAGCTCTTGCTGAGCAAGGATCTTGTCCATCTTGTACACATCAAGCTCTTTCCTGCCTGCCCTCAAGCTATGATGTCCTTCCTCCTCCTTTCCTATAGCTTGTCCATTTTCATCCTTCAGGCCCCAGCTTAAATGTCACCTCCACAGAGTACCCTTTCCTGAATTGATTGAAAGTTAACTCTCCCCTTAGTATTCTTTATCACACAGGACCATGTTCTTTTTGTTCCTAAGGATTTGTAATTAAGTACACATTGTTTTCAAATGATTATTATTTGTCTCTTCCTCTAGGTTTTAAGCTCCAGGGGGACATGCCTGTTTTGCTCACCACTCCGTACTCAGTGCTCAGTACAGTGCTTGACACATAGAAAGCATCCAGTAGATGTTATATAACTGTCTTGGTGTCTGTCATTATATATACATCAAATGAATGCCTTCTACTTTCCATTTTAGTAAATATGTGCCACCTAGAAGTCCAATACATTAGTAAGTCATAGAGTAAATCATATTGTGACTTCATCAGTTAAGTCTAAGTACATTCTTAATCCTATTCCTGAATTTCTAGCTTAAACACAAGAAAAGGCCTGCAGACCACCTAGGCCAAGAAAACAGACCACATCAATCATCACCAATACCCTTTCTGCTTTACCTTTGCTGGTATTCTGGTGCATTTTATATTTTCAAAAATGTAAATTTTAAAAATTGTTACCTGTTTCCAAACTTATTCTGAACCATTCATTACTGTATTGTGATTGTATAGGACTTTGGAATCATCATTACAAAAATCAATCATATAGTTTTACAGGTGTAGTAAAGTCAGACTAACTTACTCTTATTGAAAGGGTGACTCAGCTGTTATTTCAGGGAAATGCGATGGAGGTACTATATGTAAACATTTATAGGGCTTTACCAAGCTATACATGAGAGAGGAAATACAGCCTAGGTCAGGGGTTGTTAAACATTTTCTATAAAGGTCCATATAAAATTTTAGGCTCTGCAGACTATACAGTCTCTGTCCCAACTATTTAACTCCGTCACTGGGCTGTGAAAGCATCCACATGAGCAAGAATGTGTTCTAGTATAAAATTTTATTTACAGAGACAGGTGGCACTACCTGGGCCTTAGCTTGCTGCCCCTGGATAGATAAATAACAGGTTAAACTACTCTACTCATTGATTTTTAGTTCACTGGCCACAAGACTCCTCTCACCTTTGCCTTGTGCTGTTTAGTATTCTCAGTTACCTCAGACAAAATACAAAATACTGATAATTATATGTGAGGATAACATAAAGCCACAAGTAATAGTAAATAATCACTTGTAGCAAATAGAAAATACAATTGTAGTAAATACATTGGGTGCCTAAATGTTTATCCAAAAATATCACAGTATATACTTAAGGAATGTACTGAATCTGACAAGATAAAATTTAATTACATATTTTTAAATTTTGTACTGGGTGTTTATATTATACATTTGTTCCAAAAAAAATTTTAAAATGCCAGGTCCTATTCTTGGAATATGTGGGGGAAACGGGGAAAAACATGTTAAGGATTTGAGTTACCTCAAGTGAAGGTGAGATGACTGCAAGAAACGAATGTGATCTTTGGGTGTGTTGATAGGATGGATGATGTGGAGAATAAATACTAGCAGTGAGAGGCCCTGTCTGCTGAAGGCTTACTCAGCTCTGAGTTCTATTCCATGGTGGGCTTCATACTTGAAATGGGTGTAAAGAATGTAGATCTCGCCGGGCTTGGTGGCTAAGCCTGTAATCCCAGCGCTTTGGGAGGCTGAGGTGAGTGGATTGCCTGAGCCCGTGGGTTCGAGACCTGCCTGGGCAACTTGGCGAGACCTCATCTCTACAATAAATTTTTAAAAATTAGCTGGGCGTGGTAGCGCGCGGTAGTGCCTGTAGTTCCAGCTACTTGGGAGGCTGAGGCAGAAGGATTGCTGGAGCCCAGCAGGTCGAGGCTGCGGTGGCCGGGAGCGGCCACTGCACTCCAGTCTGGGCGACAGAGTGAGACTCCAACTCAAAAAAAAAAAAAAAAAAAAAAAAGAATGTAGATCTCAGTCAGTGGAAAGTGACTTAAGTGGTGAAGAAGCTGAAAACATATCCTCTGAGAACTAGTTGAGGTTGTTTAATTTAGAGATGGCATACCAAAAGATTATGAACACAATCTTTAAATTTTCAGAGGGATGTCATTTGGAAGGGTTTTAAATATTTTTTTGAACACAGAAGGCAGAAAAATTGAATAGAAGGGAATAAAATTATTTTTGAAGGATCCAGCAAGAGGTCACAACTGGTTTAAGGGAGAATTTCAAGAACCACACATACGGGAATAAGGAATTCTAAAATGAATTTTTAAATATGTGCAAAATTTAAATTTTGTTTTTCCTCATACAACTAAGTAGGAATTTTTTAGGAACAAGAATTATGTACATTGTTATCAGTTTCCTACAATTTAGGAGTTGTAAAATAAATGAGTGAGCTAGACAGAACACCCACTAATAATTTTTGCCCATTTTCACAATTTTTCTTAACAATGGTCAGATATCAGCTACTTGATAATATTACATATTGGTAGCATTTTTTTAAAAAATTACTTCCACTGTTACTCTAATTTCCTTGCGTGGCATCATAAATTTTTTTTCCATTTTAATAGTCTATGAAATCAGGTGTTTGGAGCCACTGGACTAGGTCACCTTTGAAGTCACTTCCAGTTTTGAGGTCCTGAAGATGGGTGAAGTTTGTTCTGTGTCTTACTAATCCTCGTGTACTGTGCAAGTGACCATCTCAGCCCTATTAGAAATGATAAATACATACACATTTAAATACATGCCTACAGTAGGTATGTATATATATGTACATTGCCCTCTTGGCCATCTTGGACTCAATTAAGCAATCAAACTAATGTGACTGCCATAGGCCACATTTAGCATTGGACTCTCCCTGAGGACCAGAAACAAAGCATGCCAGTAAGGTAGAGGCAGATATTTCTCTCATATGAAAGTCCTGGCACCTGTCCTAGAGCTAGTCTTTAGGGCTCTGAAAACAACCAATGACATGCAAGGGGACCGCAGTGGTGGATGCAAGAACTATTCATGTCCAAGGGAAATCCTTTGTGATAGCCCCACAGGTGTGGCTTCCAGAGTCCTGCAAGGAACATGTCCTCTCTTTTTTTTTTTAAATTTGAGTTGGAGTCTCACTCTGTAGCCCAGACTGGAGTGTAGTGGCACGCTCCCGGCCACCGCATCCTCGACCTACAGGGCTCCAGTGATCCTTCTGCCTCAGCCTTCTGAGGAGCCGGGACTATAGGAATGCGCTACCACACCTGGCTAATTTTTTTTTTTATTTATTGTAGAGACGAGGTCTCTACAATAAGTTTGCCCGGGCGGGTCTCAAATCCGCAGGCTCAGGCAATCCACTCACCTCGGCCTCCCAAAGTGCTGGAATTACAGGCTGAGCCACCAAGCCCAGTCAGCAAACATGTCCTCCTATGGTAATCACACTCAAGGAAGCTCCTGGCTATGGCTTCCCACCAGGTATTTGTAGTCCCATTCTACCTCTTCCCCAAGCAAATTACCAATCAGGAGTGATTTTTATCATAAAGAATGTTTTCCTAGTAAATGAATTATATGTAATTCATTTATCAGATTTCCAGAGGAAAACTTAGAAAGTTAGCCCAAGGTCAAATTTGACGACAGGAAAAAAGAAAGGGTTTTCTTTTTCTGTTTTCTTTTTTCACTTCCACTACATGTGTAGCAGGAAGAAAGAATTTTCTTAACCCTTAATTCACAATATATTCTCCCTGGAAATTTCTAAAGAGTTTACTGCAATGGTTATCTTATGCCTCAATAGTAGAATGCGCCTTTCTCTGCCGACTCATGCCTACTTGTGAGTTGAACTGACCTGTGGGATTGAGTTTGGTGTTCCCACATTATTGACTTGTGTATTAAGTGAATTATCTTCAGAAAGACTGAAAGAGTTTTCAAAAGAATAACTGGACAACTTTTTTCCCTAGTAACAATGCGTCAGTTTGATCATCCTCATATTGTGAAGCTGATTGGAGTCATCACAGAGAATCCCGTCTGGATAATCATGGAGCTATGCACACTTGGCGAGGTACCGTGATAACCAAACCTTACTTTCTGTCTGGTCACAGTGACTAAACAGGAGTCTCTTATTTTGTAATAATTTAGTCTACACTCATTGTTTGATATCTTTTGCTTAGAAAAGGAAATATATACAGTTTTATATCTTGAATTTTCAGAAGAGCTCTGATTTGGGATGTATTTTATTATCATTTTAGTTCATAGAAATGAGTATAGTTATCTTCATCATTAAATTCCCAAATAATCCCATTATGCAGTACTGGCAGCAGTATCTTCCCCAACAAAATGTCTTATCAGGACTGATAGCAACAGGTAGCCAAGTGTTATGTTCTGTTTTGTTTTCTCTCTGGTGCCATTGCCTAGAACTAACCCAATGGTTCAAAGATGAAACAATGTTAATGGAGTTTGGGTAAATTAGTGCTGGCTTTAGGTAAATCTAAACATTTTGCAGTATTTTTTAAACAAAGTGAAATTCGTCAGTTTCTTTTAAAAATATGAGTAGCAGAATGTGATCAGCTCTGACTTTCTCCAGAATACGGAATTGCTTTAATCAGTACATCACCAACACCTAGAAACTTGTTAAAACTACCATTTCTTGTGCCCCACCCCAGCCCTGCTTAATCAGAGTGGGGACAGGCTGTGTTTGTTTTCATTTGCTAAACATTTCTTCTTCCTCTGCCTTATGATTCCAAATCAAGTGGAGTGTTTATGTATGTTTTTTGTTCATAGTTATCTTACTGCTTTTGGAGAGTTTACAGTTCTTCGGGCTCAAAAACTCTATCGCTAAATGTTTTTCTCTTTTAATTTATTGAGTTTTATAGGGTATTAAATGTATTTGCCTTTCTTTGCCATATTAGCATTTAGCTGAATTATGGTGTCAGTGTGATAGGAACTAGTTAGCTCCATGGGATAAATACACAACAGGTGACTGTTCTGCCCTTCTGCATCCAAAACTTTGTGGAGGAGGAAGGGAGGGAAGATGGACTCCTTCTTGCTTCTGCTTCCTCCTCATTACGTTATCTTCATACTTTCCCAGAGACATAATAAGGTTTGAAGTGGAAATGAACTGTTTGTGTAATAGACTTGTTTGAATAGTAACTAGACCTTTTTAAGTCTTCAACTATTATTATTTAGCCAAAAATTATACCATGCTTTTATCCATTCCTTTGAAGCATCTTACTGTATTTTTTTAGAAACTTGTCTATAGTCAGAAATATTTTAATTTTACAATAGGATTTCAAATTAAAAATTATTAATTATAATTCCTGAATTTAAATGTTTCATTTGTTACATTTTGTTTATTAGAAGCCATTCTCATATTATTAAAAATGTGTTTGGACATGGTCAGCATTGTCACTGAATGCAGCTCTTTTGCTTTTGAGTTCTCTGTCACTAACTATTTTTCTATTTTACCTTGGCCATTGTTCCAAAAGCTGAGATCATTTTTACAAGTAAGAAAATACAGTTTGGATCTAGCATCTTTGATCCTGTATGCCTATCAACTGAGCACAGCTCTTGCATATCTAGAGAGCAAAAGATTTGTACACAGGTAAGATGTACTTATAAAGCTGGTAAGTTGCCTTCTGAGCAAGGTTAGTTGAGAAACAGGAGCCCTTTTGTACCTTTGTACCATTGGAATCTATTATATATGCCTACCAGAATGTCATGCTGCGTTATGTCCTGAGTGAAGTGCCATGGCATGTTAATGCACACAGTTAAAGCATTTTTCCACATGTAGAGTTTGGAACATAATGTGATATTTTCAGGTAATTTATTTCTTACACAAATACTATTGAGAACCTATACCTGGCAGTAAAACAATAAGCATGTGGGAATGGTCCCTAAAACAGATACTGTCCTTGTAAGAGACATCTGTTGGCAGTCTGGAATTTCTGTTTATAGCCTGGGTCTCTGCTTGAATGCAAGTAAAAACCCTTACAATTTATTTGCCAAGTATGGTGTTAAAATTAGGGTTTTGTTATCCAGCATTAAAACAAACTGCCGTTAAAACCAAAAAGAAAAAAAAGAAGTAAACATAAATTACGTCTCTTAAAAAATAAAACTGGGGTAGCCCCTTCAGGTCC
This sequence comes from Carlito syrichta, assembly GCF_000164805.1. Classification (NCBI taxonomy): domain Eukaryota; kingdom Metazoa; phylum Chordata; class Mammalia; order Primates; family Tarsiidae; genus Carlito; species Carlito syrichta. The sequence continues at coordinate 239,575 of NW_007067427.1, forward strand.
CTTCCCACTGTGGGAGCTTTTCTGTCCTCTCAATAAATCCTGCTTTCTAAAAAAAAAATGAATAAATAAAACTGCATCAGCAAAATCATTTACAAGTGTTTAGAAGGTAGCTTCTATTTAATGAGATCTCTTTAGTAATGACAAGGTTACAGATCCCAGTTGTGTATCATTGTCTATCAGTTAATGCAGTTGATTATATGATTTTTATGAAAAGTAATAGGGACTTTTATTATTTGAGAAGATATTTTGCCATTATTCAGAAAAATAATTATCATATTAATGGATATATGTCTGCCAGAATGAATATATGTGAAGTAAATTATATGTATGTACTATAAAGTATAATAAATCTGTTTGCATTTAACCTGTCTGTCAAAGTGCCCACCAGCGTGTCTTTATATACTATAGATGAATCTGTGGGTTTGTTTTTCTTGTGTCAAGATTTATTGTCCCAAATTATTTATCAGGGATATTGCTGCTCGGAATGTTCTGGTGTCCTCAAATGATTGTGTAAAATTAGGAGACTTTGGATTATCACGATATATGGAGGACAGTACTTACTACAAAGGTAAGATATCAGAGCAATAACTAAGAAATAGGCTCAGAATCTTTAATGTATTCGTAATTCTAAAATAAGTATGTTCTAATATGCTCGACTGACTTTAGATAGAGTTATAAAATTAGTTCTGTGAAGGAAAAACAGCCTTTTCAGTAATGGCACTTGACCAGTTGGACCTCCCTAGGTGAAACCATGAACCTCAGCCTAAACCTATAAATCTTACTTCAGATGAACTCAGAATGGATCATAGACTTAATTGCAAAATATAAAATTATAAAACTAGTAGGAAAAAAACATAGGAGTAAATCTTTGGGATCTAGGGCTAGGCCAAGTGTCCTTAGACTTGATACCAAAAACAAAGATTCATAAAAGGAAAAAGTTGGTAAATTGAACCTCATCAAAATTAGAAATTTTTGTTCTGCGAAAGACGCTGTTAAAAGAATGAAAAGAGAAGCTATGAAGTAGGAAAAAATATGTGCCAACCACATCTCTGATAAAGAACTGGTGTCTAGAATATAGAAAGAACTCTCAAAACTCAACAATTAAAGAAAAACCAAAGAATGCATTTAGAAATGATGAAAAAAGGCCTGGTGCAGTGGCTCATGCCTGTAATTCCAGCCCTATGCAGGAGGATTGCTTGAGCCCAGGAGTTAGAGACCAGGCTAGGCAATATAGCAAGAGCTTATATCTATCTAAAAAAAAAAATTAATTAATTGAAAAATTAGCTGAGCATATTGGCACCAGCCTTGTAGTCCCAGCTATTTGAGAAGCTGGGGCCACAAGGATCACCTGAGCCCAGGAGTTCGAGGCTGTGATGTTTGTGCCACTGTACTCCAACCTGAGCAACAGAATGAAAAAAGAAATGGGAAGAAGATATAAAGAAACATTTTGCTGAAGAAGATATATAGCGTTTGTACATAAGCAAATGAAGATATAGATGTTTACCATATTTATCCATTAGGGAAAGGCAAATTAAAAACACAATGAAGTAACACTACATACCTATCAAAATTGGTAAAATAAAAATAGGGACACCACCAAATGCTGGCAAAGATGCAGAGAAATTAAATCTCTCATAAATTGTCAGTGTAAATATGTAAAATGGTAGAAATAGTCTGGGGAAAATTTGGAAAATTCTTAAAAAACTAAACATGCAACTACCATACAACCCAGCAGCTGCACTCCTAGGCATTTCTCCTGGAGAGGTGAAAACTTGAATTCACACAAAATCTGTACCCAAATATTCATTGCAGTTTTATTTGTAATAGCCAAAAATTCGAAGTGAAATCATCTCAGATGTCCTTCAACTGGTAGACACAGTCATCTCATACCAGATGAGTGTGGTTATATTACCTCAGTGAAAGGAATCTGACTTAAAAATCTCCATTCTACTAATTCTAGCAACTTTGATCCATTAGTTTTTTCTTTAACTGAAATCTTTTCATTTTGTCAATCTTGGGATCATATTGAATTGGTTCTTCAAATTATTATTGACAAATATTTTTATTAACAATATTTTCATATTCCTAGAACTTTAGCTAAGATTTGGATTGATAAATTTATATTGCATATATACTAATTATTACTACCATTTTACAAAAGCCAGTTTCTTTCTCGGTGTGTTTGATTTTTATATTGCAGCAAAATGACCCCAGATTTTTATATACAAATCTAGTCTCTTTCATTTTACACTGTATTTCATAACTATTCTCTTTCCATGTTTCCTGTATATTACAGTCTGTAACTATTTTAACAAAAATCCTGTGATGTATGAATAGAAAATTGTTTGGTTTTTTATTCGTTTGGTTATTTAGTCATTTAGCTTTAAAAAAGACTAAGTTGACTGCACACTATTTTGAAACACATTTTATTTACATCTAGCTTTAATTTTTACTAGTTCAAGTCCTAGAATTTCAAAAAAGAGCTAAATTTCAAGTCATATGATGACCAAAATTTCCCCTTGTTTAAACAGTATCTAAAATGGGCATTTGGCAAATTCACACAAATATTATCATCTCAGAAAGGTTAGTAATTATCTATAAATTCCTTTGGGCTGTGGAAATATAACTCCAAAAGGTTAGGAATTCTTCCAAAATGCTTCCCATTCTAAGAATTCTAATAGTCTTCAAAAGTAACTCATTGCTCACAGAAGAAAGTCTTGAACCTTGACAGGCTGGCATAGCCTAGCCTTGCCTACCTAGGCCCCTTTGAAGCGGGGCAATACTCAAGGTGCTTTTGTAGTAATATGAGGCATTCATTCAACAGCAGAAAATTTGAGTTTCCCCCATATGCATATTCCTAACTGAGGTCCAACAAGGTGACACTCTGTCTCCTGCCTCAGTGCAGGAGAGGACAGACTGGGGCTGGAAGGAGGCAGCACAGGACAAAGCCCACAACTCAGAATTGGGACTCGTTATAGGAGTTTAAATTTCAACTCTGGCACATGTTAATGGAGCAGCCGCAGGCAAGTCACTTAACCTGTGGGCCTCTATTTGGTTTTTTTTGAGTCAGAGTCTCACTCTGTTGCCCAGGCTGGAGTGCTGTGGCGGGATCTCGGCTCACCCAGCCTCAAACTCCTGAGCTCAAATGATCCTTCTGCCTCAGTCTAAAGATGAAGATCTGTTCTAGTCAACTGTGAAACCTTACATGATGGAGCTGCAAGTTAATAGCTCTGATTAACCAGGATTTGCACTACCTCCCTGCTCCCTACCTGTAATTGAAGGGAAGGACACTCGTATTTTCGTCCTCTATCTGTATAGCCACTTCTCACCCCCAGAGACCTCAAAACATGCCAAATAAATGAAAAGTAGTTCTCACAAAGAAATGGAAACTCTGAGGGGTCACATAGTTAAAGCTTTTTCTTTTGATACTGAAAATCTCAGCTAGCTATGTCAGATTCTTAAGCAGATAACAGGGAAAACTGATTTTGTAAAATTACTCTTCTAGCTTCCAAAGGAAAATTGCCTATTAAATGGATGGCGCCAGAGTCAATCAATTTTCGACGGTTTACCTCAGCTAGTGACGTATGGATGTTTGGTGAGTATTTTTATTTATTTATTTATTATTATTATTTTTTCCATAATCAATATTTTTTATTATGGTTTTGTGGGGTACAGTTAAGGGTTAGGTACATTTACGTTTCATTCAGGCACCCTGTTGATAAGAGGTGTTTCCCCATCCTCTGGTGAGTATTTTTTAAAGTTTTGTATTTTTAAAATTATTTCTTATAGATTATACGAAATAATTGTAGCATAGTCTCTTTTCAGAATATGTAGGTTGATCTGCCTTCCCTAGCCTATCTTCTTCATCAAACATTTTTTGGTTCATTTAGCAAATAGTCTGACTTCTGTGCCCCAGCTTCTGGGCGTGGCTTCCATAAGGGTCCACTGTTCTTACTCACCAGATCCTTCCATCACTCCTCTTTTTTGTTCCCCTCTGCTGTCTCTTCCCTCACAGAGAAGAGTCTGTTTCTTCTCTCCTCTCTCTCCTTTTGCCATCTCATTCATTCCCTTTATGTGAAGGACTTTTAACAGTTAACACCTGGTTCCTCTAACCCAGAGCATCTAAAATTGTGCCTCTTATTTTTATTCTGGAATTTAGCCTCCTGACCTGTCTCCAGGCTTAGAAGTTCAACCATCTTCTGTAGCTTCTGCTTCTTTGATGTCTGTTCTGTCCCTTCCCACCTGTTCCAAAGTCATTATCCTCTGCCTTCTCCTGCTCTGTGGTTATCACACTCTCGGTTGGTGTGAATGTGTCTCTAATTCATTCTATACTACTTACTTAAACCACTTTATCCAAATTTTAGAATGACTCTTTTTAACGTGGATGACTCCCCTCCACCCCACTCCCCACCTCCTGGTGCTAGTCCTTCTACATGATATGTCTTATCCTTACACCCTCTCCTCCAGTTGAAATTCTATGTCACTTTTAAGGTCCACCTTAAATGTCCCAATTTCCTTGAAGCCTTATGCAGCGGGTATCGCCACCAAATACAAACTCCCTTTCTCTATATTCCCTACACTTTTTTTCTTTGTCATAACACTCACATGCAGGTCCTATAATAGTCTTGTGTACATGTTATCTCTGCTAGATTAGAAACTACTTCAGAGGAGATGCCCTGCTGAGTTTATATTTTTCTCCTATAAATAAAAATGACTTTATATTTATCAAGTAAGTGTTCTTACTTTTTTCTTCAGTTTACATGCTGTTGGTTCTTAATAACCACGTAGTGCCCTAACTGATAATGAGGTAAAGGAAAGAACTTTCATATAGAACAGGATATAGCATGACATGATTAGAAAAGGCTAGTCATATTTGGACTTCAAATTGATATGGATTCAAATCCCAGCACCTCAGATGTTAGCTGTGTAACCCACAGAGTGAGTTACTTATCTTCTCAGTGAAATCTCATATTTCAGCGATTCTAAGATACCCATTTTTTCACATTTTAACATTTCTAAAACTGGAGTATATCTTAAAATCAGTGGCATTTTACAATTGGTAATCATCGGGGGCTTTTGTTTTTAAGAGACAGGGTCTTGCTTTGTCACCCAGGATGGGGTGCAGTGGCATAATTATGGCTCACTGCAACCTCGAATTCCTGGGCTCAAATAATCCTCCTGCCTTGACCTTCCACAGTGCTGGGATTACAGGTGTGAGCCACCACACCTTGCTGGGACATTTTAAAATGTAGTTGTCCTTGCCTGCACTCATGTAGACTTTGTCTATTTTGTTTGTGTTACTTTCATGTCAGAACAAGTTTAAAAGAGCTCTTTTGGTAAGAATAAAGTAAAAATTATAAGAGATAAGAAGGGATTATATCATAATTTAGTTGTCAGCGTGCTCCCTCTTTTCTTGGCCATATAAAATAATGGTGTTTTCTTTAATCGATATTATTTTATCAGATTTGATAAAATACAGTATTAAAAGAAACTTAGGGTTATTGTGAGGATTAAGAATAATATATATAAGTTTTAATGAAGAGCTCTGACACATTAAGTTCTCAAGCAATGTTATCCATGTTGTTACTACCAATAATATTGTCATAACTTCTGGTGAGAAAGGCACTAGGCATTATTTTTGTCAGGCACTCTGTACTTTGAAATTCTTGGATTTTTGGCTAATTTGAGAATAATTCACATTAAGATGGTAATATGCCTTGCAAAAAATAGATTTAAAATGACAATAATTTTTCCCAGGGAAGAATTAGAAAAAACATTTTAGAGAACTGCATTACAAATGTATCTACAAAGAGGAGAGTTTGTGAGGAAGAAGTAGACATTACACATAGAGAATGTAACCAAAGCAAAGGCGTGTTTCAGAAGGCTGCAGAGAGCCTAGAATGGCCAAGTACAGAGCATTGATGCTATGGTACTAAGGAAAAACATCCACCCTTTATGCCAACCTCTTCTCTGTTTCCTTTTCATTGTATTATGTGGTTATCATCAGCTTCTGGGGCTTTTTTGTTTGTTTTAAAGGTGAATTATTAAGGATTATTCAAAGATACTGAGAAAGTATGTATTTCCCAAGGGTAGCGTGTAAGTAAGCTTCTTGAGGTCATGCTGTGGTGTTTGTGGGTGAGATCACTGCAGCCCACAGAAGTCTGTAGCTTTCTGTAGGAAAAGAGTGACTTATCCATGAATAAACCAGATAGTAATGCCGTTATACACCCTGGACAATGACCGGCCAACCTTGTTAAGGGAAACATTGTAAGAAATCTGAGTTTTCTAAGAGCATGAAACTTAAATTTAAAAATTTTCTTTGTTAGACCTTAGGCCAGTTGCTGTAAGTATAAAATAAAGAGATTGAACTGAAGTAAGAGAGAATCTAAAATTCAGCTTTTTTTTTTGACGCATTAATTAAGCCATGAAGTATCAATGTAGCTGGTGGGCTATTTTCTAACACAGGATTTTCAGAGAAATAAATCTCTGAGAAAAATTATGACTTTTTCCTTGATAATAATTCAGTATTTCGTTATTCACATCATATTAAATCATTATTGCTGTTCTTATTTTATGCTAGAGTTAACTGAATGCTGCTTTGGTAGATAACTTGCACAGAATCTCCCAGCTGGTACTCTGTGACATTATTCCTGGAACCTGAGTTACAGTCTTGATGCTGAACTCACAGTTGTGTTTTCATCCCTACTTCACAGGTGTGTGTATGTGGGAGATACTGATGCATGGTGTGAAGCCTTTTCAAGGAGTGAAGAACAATGATGTGATCGGTCGAATTGAAAATGGGGAAAGATTACCAATGCCTCCAAATTGTCCTCCTACCCTCTACAGCCTTATGACGAAATGCTGGGCCTACGACCCCAGCAGGCGACCCAGGTTTACAGAACTTAAAGCTCAGCTCAGGTAGGAGTGGGGGGTAGAGAGGGGCTGGGGTGGGGGCAGAGTTTGCTGCTTCTACTCCTTGCAGTAATAGCATTTTCCAGTCATTTTGCATCTGAGGCTGAACTATTTTTTGGTCAGTTATAATTATTTTAAAAATTGATTTGCATTTCTTTCTCTAGACCTTGCCAAAGTCTTAAGTAGATTATATCTTTAAATCTTTTTTTTTTTTTTTTTTTTTGAGTTGAAGTCTCACTCTGTCACCCAGACTGGAGTACAGTTGCACGCTCCCTGCCACCACAGCCTTGACCTGCTGGGCTCCGGCGATCCTTCTACCTCAGCCTTCCAAGTAGCTGGAACTATAGGCATGCGCTGTCACACCCAGCTAATTTTATTTATTGTAGAGGTGAGGTCTCACCAAGTTGCCCAGGCGGGTCACAAACTCATGGGCTCAGGCTATCCACTCACCTCAGCCTCCCAAGGTGTGGGATTAGAGGCTGAGTCACCGAGCCTGGCTTATATCTTTAAATCTTAATGAAGTTCCAATTTTGATCAGATCTCTCTCCCCTAGCTTCTGACTAGGAGATCCATGATAACTTAGTCCCTGCTAGCCTCTGCAGTCTCATCTCACGCAGCCCCTTCATTTCCCTGATACTTTATGCTCCAGCAGTATTTAATTACTAACAATTCTCCTATCACAGCTCACTGCCTTTGCACATGCTATTTTCTCTCCCGAAGTACCTTTCCCCATTTTTCCCACCTGATAAACTCCTATTCAGTTTTCAGAATCCAGCTTAGGTGTTACCAGATATTAATCTCCTTCAGGAAACCGTCCTAATCAACCCTACCCCCAAAGAGGTAGCCACTCTTTGGCACATTTTGAATACTTCCGTTATTGTATTTTAAATGTTTAAATGTCCATTGCTTGGCCAGGCAGTGGCTCACAACTGTAACCCCAGCACTTTGGGAGGCAGAGGTGAGAGAATTGCCTGAGCCCAGTGGTTTGAGACCAACTTGGCTACTTGGTGACCTTGGCAACCTGTTGCCAGCTTGGACAACCTTGTCTCTACAATAAATCAAAAAATTTGTCAGGCGTGGTGGTATGCACCTGTAGTTCCAGCTACTTGAAAGGCTGAAGCAGAAGGACCACCTGAACCTCATAAGTCAAGGCTGCAGTGGCCATGAGTGTGCCACTACACTACAGCCTGGGTGACAGTGAGACTCCAACTCAGAAAATAAATAAACAAACAAACAAATAAATAACTATCCTTTGCTTGTTTAGGTACCATCTTGTGACTCCTACTTTGTGCCAGACACTGCTAGACCCAAACCTCTGGTAGTTGCCTATCTCATGGAGGGATCTCTCAGGGACCATTAGTGTGCTGTGTCCCTCAGAGAAGTGTGTGCCCTGTCTATCCTGCCGCCTGGCCTGGGGAGGTTCTTGTATGCTTGTCTGTGTCCTTGGCGAGAATCAAGCACTCTTGACGGGCAGCACTCTGTCTTATTCATTTCTGCAGTCCTAGTGCCAAGCTTAGGACCTGGCACCATATAAGTGCTCCATAAACATTTGTTGAATTGAATTGAATTAAGAAACTAGATTGAGATGTAGTACTTTAATAGACAAGTTAGTCTAATGTGATACATAGGCATAAGGAGCTTTATTATGTAAACAACATCATGGTCCATTGTGTACTATATCAACTGTTTTCACATTTGGAGACTCCTCTGATTCTATGTGAGGTTTTATTGGAGTTTTTCTTGCTTTTGTATTTTAGTATTTTTCCAAAAAAATCACCAAAGTTCAAAAACCCTGAAAGCCCGTTTATCTCCGCCATCTCACCACATCTTTAGGCAGCTCAACCTGGTAGTTGAGGGTCCTTACAGGGAGAGAGTGAAGACCCCTAGGTAGAAGGATAAAAGAAGAATCCAGGCTTCACGTGTTTGCTAAGCACCTTGTTGTTCTAAGCTAGGTGTTGTGGGTTCCACAGTGATCAAAACCCAGTCCCTACCTCCAAAGAGTTTACAGACTGGTAGAGGAGACAGAGACATCAGTGGGTATTTACAGTACAATGAGAACTGTGTCTTTCAGACACACCCTGGGTCTCTGTATCTCTCACCCGCTGGCCTGTTCCACTTTCCAGAGCCCTGTAGGACAACTCTACTCCACCTTCCACATGATAGCTGTTTAGGTATTTCTAGACAGTTTTCTTAGCTCCACTAGTTGTCTTCAAGCTAAAAATCTCTAATTTCTTTTTTTTTTTAAGTTTTAAAACAAAGCTTATTAGAGAAAAAAGGTAGAAGAGAAAGTGTGACTTGCCAGAGCTGGCGTAAAGAAAACTACAGTCTCTAATTTTTTAGTTCTCATATAACCTAATTCCATGTTCTCTCACTATTACAGCTGGCTTTTGAACATACATTATTTCATGTTTGGTTCATAAAGTTATTCCTCCTTGATCTTTCCTCAGAATTTGACAGATCCTTTCCTTGACATTTTTTACCTCTGATACTGATTCTGTCACCCTACCTCCCTGACATCTCCTTTCTCTGCCATTTCTATGAGTACTAACCAAATTTCCATTCTCAGCTTCTTAGTTTCTCCCCCATTTTCTCTCAGTACATCTCTTGGATTGTTTAACCCATTGATGTGGCTTTGCTTCTTACCTCCATCTATCTTTAGCTGTGGTCCTGCCCTTTTCTTTTCCTTTTTTTTTTTTTTTTTTGAGTTCAGGTCTCACTCTGTCACCCAGACTGGAGTGCAGTGGCACGCTCCTGGCCACCGCAGCCTTGACCTGTTGGGCTCCGGTGATCTTTCCGCCTCAGCCTTCCAAATAGCCAGAACTATAGGCGCGCGCCTCCACGCGGTCCTGCCCTTTTCTTACAAGTTCCAAACCTACATTTAAAATTGCAAACTAGATATCATATTTATCCAAAAACCAAAGCTGCTACCTTCTCTTCTAAGTCAGCCCTTCTTCCTCACCTTCTCCAGGTTAGAATGGTACCTTTATCTTCATCGCCATCCTAGAATCTTGCTTCCCACTCTTTGCCTCTACCTCCCATACCTGGATTTCTCCCATCTGGCTGGCTTGACTGACGTAATCAATCTTCCTGAACCATCCCTGTGGAAAAATAACTAACTCCCTTGCTCAAAACAACTTTCAGTGGGTTTCTGTCAAACCTCTCATCTTTGTGTAGAGGCTTCCATGATAGCATTTAAAACTCCTTCTATTATGACTCGAGAGTGTCTTCTCATCTCTTTCAGACTCTGTGGCCAAACTAAACCTCTCTTGACCTGGAATGCCTTCTTCTCTACCTGGAGAGATCCTGCCCGTCTTCTTGGCTTCTTTCATGCTCTGGCTCTTCTATAACTTCACAGCTCACTAGCCTCCGCCCTCTGAGTCTTCAGATCTCTTTATTCTTCTTGTCAGGCTTACCTTATGCTGCCACAGATGGCTGCAACCCATGTTCAATTCAGTTTGACAAACACTGTTGAGCACCTACGATAAGTGAGCCTGGTGCTAGTCACTGGGGCAAAGATGACTAAAACACTTTTCCTGCCCTCGAGGAGCTCACAGTCTAGTATGTCTCATCCCCTACTAGACTGAAGCTCCTTGAGGACAGGGATGGTCATACTCACCTTGGTGTTGCCCACCCCTCCAGGCCAGGAGCCTAGACACAGAAAGGTGAGCCAGGCACTGAATTCTTAGCCTAGAGCATATGCTCTAATCTTATAATATGATATGATATGATATGATATGATATGATATAATATAATATAATATAATATAATATAATATAATATAATAAACTATCCAAGACGTGTTTTTAGAACTACCTATGATTAGAAAATATTTATGGGTGTTTTCTTGTACACAGGACAGGTAGTTGGACATTCATTTACTCTGTATTCTGTTTTAGTGAGAAATGCATTTTGAGCACATGTAACATGGCTACCAAATAGGCCAGTAAAATGTAACTTTATAACATAATAGCTTACTTGGTCATTTACATGGAACAGCATATCACAATAATTGAATAAGTTATTTTAATAAGTTTTTTTAATTTTTTTTATTATTTTCAGAATTTTAACAAAGAAATAATAAATTTTGAATAGCTTTTACCCACACCATGGTAGTTAAAAATGTTTCCTGAATTCTCCTTCTGTAACTTAAAAGAAAATATTGCGGCCGGGCTCGGTGGCTCAGCCTGTAATCCCGCGCCTTTGGGAGGCTGAGGTGAGTGGATTGCCTGAGCCCGCGGGTTCGAGACCCGCCTGGGCAGCGAGACCTCATCTCCATAATAAATCAAAAAATCAGCTGGGCGTGGTCGCGCATGCCTGTAATTCCAGCTACCTGGAAGGCTGAGGCGGAAGGATCGCCGGAGCCCAGCAGGTCGAGGCTGCGGTGGCCGGGAGCGGCCACTGCACTCCAGTCTGGGCGACAGAGTGAGACTCCAACTCAAAAAAAAAAAAAAAAGAAAAAGAAAATATTGCGAGTAGATTCGTATTACTGTAGGATTCCACTTGTCTTTGACTGGGCTATATATTCGTTCTTGGCTATATTTGTTCAGAAAAGTGACTTTCAATTTGAAGCTTGTTAGGGAGTCATAGGAAAATTACTTTGGTCATACTTTCATGAGGTCATGTCTATGACTCAAAGAACCTGTCCTCCTTACATCCTGTTTCCTTATTCATAAGTGTGACTTCATTGAGAAGTAGAATGAGATTAACCTGTAGATGGCCTATTATCAGTATAAAAGATTTTGCAATAGAAACACTTTTTAAGTGATCAACAGTGAACATTTCTTTTAATATGTACTCTAGCACTTTTGTGCTTTATGACTGGCAGGTTTTAAAATGCATGTAATTTCTGGTTAATTCAGTTAATTCTTTGTTAAATTCCATGCCAAGGAAACCTAATAAACAACTTTAGTATTTTCCTTTTTGGAGTTTATGTTAAAAAATACTGAGTTCCAATAGTATTCTTCCTTGACTAAGGTGTTGGTACCACTATAAAAAAAGAACATCAGTTTTATCTCAGATTAGAGAAACATTTAAGTGTTAGATCTCTTAAATCCTTTTTAGATAAATTAGGGCAGTAAAAAATTATCAATTTAAAATTTTGTGCTATAATTTTTGTATATTTTTAATTTTTTTGAGTCTCGTTGTCACTCTGTTGCCCAGGCTGGAGTGCAGTGGTGTGATCATGGCTTATTACAGCCTGCACCTCCTGGGCTCAGGTGATCCTTCTGCCTCAACCTCCCGAGTACCTGGGACTCCAGACACAAACCACCACACCTGGCTAATTGTGTGTGTGTGTGTGTGTGTGTGTGTGTGTGTGTGTGTATGTGGTGGTGAGGTCTTGCTCTGTTGTTGCCTAGGCTTGTCTCAGACTCCTAGGCTCAAGCAGTCCTCTTGTCTCGGCCTCCCAAAGTGCTGGAATTATAGGGTTGAGCCACCATACGTGGCCTAAACTTTTGTTTGAGATATAACAAACACACCAAGAAGTGAACACCTCACAAATTGGACGCAACATGTGATCAGCATTCAAAACAACACTACTGGTGCCACGAAATCTACCACATGCCCCTTTCCAGTCACTGTTCATCTTCCAAGGGTGAACCACTATCCTGACCAGAGTTTTGCCTGTTTTTGAACTTCATGTAAACTGTGTTGGTATGTACTTTTTTTTTTGGTTTTTTTTTTGAGTTGGAGTCTCACTCTGTCATCCAGACTGGAGTGCAGTGTCCGCTCCCGGCCACCACAGCCTCAACCTGCTGGATTCCGGCGATCCTTCCACCTCAGCCTTCCAAGTAGCTGGAATTACAGGCATGCGCTACCACGCCTGGCTGATTTTTTGATTTATTGTAGAGATGAGGTCTCGCTGCCTGGCGGGTCTCGAACCCGCGGGCTCAGGCAATCCACTCACCTCAGCCTCCCAAAGGCACGGGATTACAGGCTGAGCCACCAAGCCTGACTTAGTATGTACTTTTTATATGTGATTTTAAGTGGTGTGTAAACAGTTATACCTGAGCCTTTATGTTCTGAAGAACTCTAATCTTGTAAGTATCACCTGGGAAAGCATCCAATGATTTGGAGTTGGTCTTCCATCACTGAGCTCTCTAGGAGTGTCTTTAGAACCAGTACCATGTTCATTGATAGCAAGTCTTCATGCTCTACAGTTAGCTGTTCTAATGATAACATTAAAATAACTAACAGGTATGGAGTACTTTCTGTTGACAGACGTTGCATCATGAACTTTCATACAGTATTTCACCTTAATTCTCACAGTCCTTGGAGTTACAGGTAGTATCTTCATTGTCAGTGTACAAATGAGGAGACTGAAACTGTGTGGTTAGGCATCTGACTGAAGGCACAAAGCTGGAATTCAAGGCAGGTCTACCTGAATTCAGAACTTCAAATGCGAACTGTTAGTGCTTTACTGCCTTGAATGTTAGTTGGCTTTAAGTTGTTGAGTGTGCCGTCTTATGATTTGTACTGGTGAGCAAATTGTTAATATTGTTTATTTTAAAAGTAAAAAGAAGAAAGGAAAACATGTATTATTATACAGAATTCCTGCGGCTGGTTTTCTTATACTGTTTGTATAAAAAAATCAACCAAAGTCCTCAATCAACCAAAGTCCTCAATGAATGGCAGGCTAGGCACAGTAGCTCAAGTCAGTAATCTCAGCACTTTGAGAGGCCAAGCCAGAAGGATCATTTGAGACCAGCCTGGACAATAAAGTGAGACCCCCCCCCCCGTCTCTACAAAAAGTAGAAAAATTAGCCAGCTGTTGTGGTGGTATGTGCCTCTATAGACCCAGCTACTTGGGAAACTGAGGCAGTAAAATAACTTGAGCCCAGGAGTTCAGGGCTGTGGTGAGCCATGATTGTGCCACTACACTCCAGCCTGGGCAAAAGAGTAAAATTTTGTCTCCAAAAAAAGAAAACCAAAAGGAATGTCAGCATTGCTGGCAGATATACAGATGCCCCACCCAAGGGCTTTGAGGGGGACTTGACTTCCTTGTACTTTTAATGTATTTTCCCTACTAGTTATGTTTGCTTTATTGGCACATCTTGAGTTTTTGTACTTTGCTGCTGTGGCACCCAGTGATTTCACATTTAGTGAGGAGTGGGTTTGGCCAAGTCTCTCTAGAGCTGGCCTCAGGCAGATTGGAGCCAAAGCATGCTACAGTGTCATCCAGAGAGTCTGCTGGGAACTCTGTACACTTTCACTCCAGCTCGAGGGTGAGATGTGAGGAATTTTTGCTTTGGACTTTTTGAGTTTGATTGTGTGTTTGTGTGTGTGTGTGTGTGTGTGTGTGTGTGTGTGTGTGTGTGTGTGTGTGTTGGTTTTGGTTTTGGGTTTTTGGTTCTTTGTTTTAACTTTATACTGTCATGTTTGCTTCTTAACTTTATCATACTAAGTTAGCCTTTAGGAGAGAGTTTGGTCAGAACTATAGTTTAGCTCAGTGTGGCTGCACACACAACTTTTTAACATTTTTAAAATACTGCATCTCAGTATTATACTCAAGTGAAGTTACAAGCAGTCTCAGGAACACAAACTATTTCAGTTGATCTGTGAGACTGACCAGTTCAAACAAGAAGCAACACCTTTAGAGTCAGTATAGTGTGTGAGCGTGTATTTTTTTCAAAGAACATTTAAACAGTTGTGTGACCTTGGGCAAGTTACTTAACCTTCCTTGCGAGAGCAGGCTCACAATTACTACCCACATTCTGGTTTCAGGATTAAATTAAGCAATTCCTCTAAAATTCTTTAAATTGCTCATAGCTCATAGTAAGCACACATACTGTGTGAGCTAATTTAATAGTAAGTAGTAGTAACAAGAAAACTTTTTCTGAAGATCCAGAAGGGACCTGGGAATCATAGGGCACAAAAGAGCAATTAGTTAAGTTAAGCATCCTTTAAAAATCTGGTTATTTGAATCTCATTTTAATGTAAGCAGCAACAGAATTATGGAAGAGTATGAGCTTTGGAGTCAGACACATCTGAGTTTGAGCCCTGGCCCCTTATACTATCTCTGGGGAATACCTTTAAGCCTTCATAGCTGCTTTTCTAAGATGAAGGTAATAACAGTAGCTACCTTCTAGGGTTCTTTTGAGATTTAGTGAGATAATGCCTATAGCCTGCGTTAGTACATAAAAAGTGGTTTAAGTGTTAGCTATTTTTATTATCCAGATCAAAATACCAAGCATATCTTTTTAACATTTTATAGATACGCGTTTTAAAGTATTAGTCTATGAGGCTGGGCATGGTGGCTCATGCCTGCAATCCCAGCACTTGAGGAGGCCGAGGCAGAAGGGTTGCTTGAGCCTAGGAGTTCAAGACCAGCTTAGGCAATATAGCAAGACCTTGTCTCTACAAAAATAAAAATAAAAATATTAACCAGTCATGGTGGCATGTGCCTCTGTAGTCTTAGTTATTCAGGAGGCTGAGGCAGAATTGCCTAAGCCCAGGAAGTTGAGGCTGTGGTGAGCTGTGATCATGCCTGAGCAACAGAGTGAGACTCCATCTCAAAAAAAAAAAAAAAAATTAGTCTGTGAACAGAATCTTAAACAAGTTATTTTAAACTCTTTTTGATTCTTCATTTATCCTTCATCATGAACTCTAAATTAGAAGCTGTAGATTTGGTTAGTGACATGAGGCTGCTTGTACTTCTCTCTCTCTCTCTGTGTGTGTGCGTGTGTGTGTGTGTGTGTGTGTGTGTTTTCATATTACCTTGTCTAAGAGTCTATGTGTTTTCTTAAAGTGTTTATATATATCCAAAATTCCTTTCAAAGGTGGTGCCTACATTCCTCCTTAGTCATCATACCAGTATTTTTCTTCTCATTGCTTTCCTATTCTCTAGATATTATCTAGAAGAGTAATCTGTTTCTCGGTTACACCTAGATACATCTTAACATGCTCACAGCATCTGAACTTTAAGAGCTTTTTATTTATGTTTTCTTCTGGTCCTCAGCCTAAAAGTAGTACAAAGCAAATAGCAAATCCAAATGTAATGGGAATCAATGTAAAGTTTAAATTATTTCCACTAAAAACTGTCTTAACTGTTTATCTAACAATTTTTACTCCTCATTGGTCCTCACCCACACGCAGATATTTAGAGCTTTACATTTGCATTTTTATCATGGTTTTAGCTCCACAATTTGGTTTTATGTGAAGTTAGCAAATCTCTAGTGAAATTTAAACTTGCATTTCATAAAAATTAGTCTCTTGTGCTTCCATGGCTTCATAGATCATTTTCACAAGAAATAATACTCCTCTAAAAGATGAGTATTCTCCCTTTTTTCACTTAAGGAGCCTAAAGCTTAGAAAAGGCTTATGACTTGCCTTGGACTATACAGCTAACAATAGGCAGAACTGAGCTCTTAGGCCCCCTCCTTCTGCCTCCAAGACCAATGTTCTTTCTTTTCTCTTTACCACAGTGTGTCCCCCTCATCTCTCTTGTACTTCACTATGCTATGTTTGCGTCCCCTTGTCTTTATAGTAAAAAGAGACCTGACTTGACAGAGGTTACATTTCAGTTATAAACCATTTATTTACTGTTTACAATCTGAACTCCATCCTCAGAACCTACAGTGAAATCCTCAGACTTATCCCATTAACTACCATAGTTCCTTTCCATCAGTTCTGCCTCTAGCACTGTTTCCTTTCTCCCCTAGTTTTTTTATTTTGGGGTTTTTTTAATTCAGTCCAGTTTTTTTATTTTGGGGTTTTTTAAATTCAGTCCAGTGCTGAATTTTGTCTCCATGATTAGTGTCCCTAAAAACATTAAGGAAGAATACGGCATACGTGACTGTCTTTCTCTTCCTCTCTGGAAATTGAAGTATCTGTGGGTCTAGGTAGTTCCTCCTTATTTCAGCTTAAGGGGATAGAGAAATGAAATCAGATGGAGAGATGGAAGAAGCAAATGTGAAACATTGGCTCCACATCAGTAATCAAATTAAATGAACCTAAAGCATACATAGGAGAGAAAAGCAGTCTTCTGTGGTCAGTTTATTAGTTCTTAGCTAAGAGGATTTGGCACTTGGAAGCCAACAGCTTAGCTTCTACCTCCTTTCGCTCTCTTAACCCCTTTCCCACACTTGCACCATACCATACCTTTTGTATTATATTTTTAGTGTTTACTCTGGGGATTACAGTATACATCTTTAACTCTTTATAGTCTGCTTAGAATTAGTCATTGTATTTCATGTAAAATGTAGACACTTTATAACTATACTGTCTATCACCACCTGGATCCATTATGCTGTAGTTGTCATGTATGTTCACATATGTTCACATATATTCACATATGTTATAGCCCCATAAAATAAGATTTTAATTTCTGTCTTCTTAAGTATCATTTTTTAAAAAGTAAAGAAAGTTTTTCCATGTGTTTGTTTGTTTGAGTCATGGTCTTGTTTTGTTTCCTAGGCTGGAGTGCAGCGGTACAGTCATGCATTAGCTCACTGCAGCCTCTAACTTCTAGGCTCAAGTGAGCCTCCCACCTCAGGCTCCCAAGTAGCTGGAACTGTAGACATGTACCATTGTGCCCAGCAATTTTTTTGTGTGTGGAAATGGGGTGTTGCTCTGTTACTCAAGCTGATCTCGAACTTGTAGCCTCAAGCAGTCGTCCCTCCTTGACCTCTCAAAGTCCTAAGATTATAGGCTTGAGCCATTGTGCCCACCCAAGGAAGGTCTTTTATATTTAACTTCATATAGTGCTTTGTTCTTCCTGAAGATCTTATTTCTATTTGGTTTCCCATCAGCATGAAGAACTTCTTTAGTACATCTTATGGTGTCAGTCAGTTGGTGGTGAATTCCATTTGTTTTATTTTATCTAAAATGAACTGAACTTAATTTTGCTGGATATAGAGTTCTGGATTGACAGTGTTTTTTTTGTTTTTTGAGTCTTTTTCTTTCAGCACGTTAAAGATGCTCTTCCACTATCGTCTGCCCTGTTATATGTTTAATGAGAAGACCCTGGTCATTCACATAATTGATGCTCTGTATGTAAT
Source organism: Carlito syrichta (assembly GCF_000164805.1). Taxonomy (NCBI): domain Eukaryota; kingdom Metazoa; phylum Chordata; class Mammalia; order Primates; family Tarsiidae; genus Carlito; species Carlito syrichta. The sequence continues at coordinate 257,485 of NW_007067427.1, forward strand.
GTGTCCTTTTTCTCTGGTAGCTTCTATTATCTCTCTGTCTTTGGTTTTTAGCAGTTTAAGTAGAGTGCGTTTGGGTGTGGTTTTCTTTGTCTTAGTTGTGCTTGGAATTTGCTGACCCTCTCAAATCTGTAAACTTTTGTCTTTTATAAGATTTAGACAAACTTTGAGCACTATTTTTTCAGATATATTTTTCTGTTTCATTTTCTCTTTTCTTCTTCTGAGAGTCCAGTTGCATGTGTGTTAAACCTTTTGATAGTATCCTTCAGGTATAGTCCCAGAGATGCTCATTATTGTTGTTTTTCTCCTCCTTCTCCTCTTCCTTTTTTTTAGTGGCAGGAGTCCTGCTCTGTTGCCCAGACTGAAAAATGCAGTATCAAGATTATAGCTCACTGTAACCTCAAATGGCTGGGCTCAAGTGATCCTTCCACCTCAGCCTCCTGAGTAGGCAGGACTACAGGTGCACATCACCATCCCCAGCTAATTGTTTAAATTTTTGTAGCGACAAGGATTCTTAAACTCCTGGCCTCAAGCAGTTCTCTTGCTTCAGCCTCCCAAAGCTCTAGGATTACAGGCATAAGCCACCATTTGACAATCCTCCTTCTTCTTCACACAATCTTTTTTCTCTATGTCCTTCAGATTGGATCATTTTTATTGAATTATCTTCAGGTTTCCTAACTCTTCTGTCATCCATATCCTAATCCATCGCATGGAGGTTTTATTTCAGATATTATGTTTTTCAGTTATAGAATTTCTTTTTGGCTCTTCTTTGTATTCTGTTTCTCTACTGACATTTTCTATTATTCATTATGAGCAAATTTTCTTTTATGTCCTTGAATATAATAGCTTCTTTTAAATCTTTGCCTAATTTCAACATCTGAATCTTTGGAGTCAGCCTCCTTTACTTTTTTTTTTCATCTTTATTTATATGTTGAGAAATCTTAGATTATATCATGGACATTGTGAGGTATTAAAGGTCACAAAAACTCTCATTTCAGTTACATTCCTCTAAAGAGTGCTCATTTTGTTAATTTGTTTGTATTAGCAGGAAATTAATTTGACTGATCTCAAATTGCAAACTCTCCCTGCTGTGGGCAGTATCTGAAATGTCTGTTCAAGTCTTTTAGCCTTAGCTTGGAGTATGCACTGTGTGTGCATGGTTGCAGTATCAGCTAGAGATTTGGGCAAAAATTATACTCAGAATTTTAAGCACTTCCTCTCTGGCTCTCTTTTCTCTGGGATTTCGCCCCTCACACTCCACCAGCTGTGGTTGCTCTAAACTCAATTCTCAGTTTTCAGGCCAGTTGACGCTAGGGCCTGCCTTCTGGCTAATGGCTATTAAAAAGTAGAAACCCACCCAGTGCTCTTCTTTTTTTCCTTATGACAGCTTCCTCTAGAATCTAGCTGCTTTTGGTTGCTCTCCTGTGCTATCACACAGTTCAGAGTTTATAATTCTTATCCACAAGAGGGTTAGCCAAATAAGTGCCACTCAAATATGACAGAAAGTGGTCACCATTTTAAAGTAAGCTTTTAGTAGAAATACTTATGAAAAATAATTTTGAGCTGGGCATGGTAGCTCACATCTGTAATCCTTGCACTTTGGGAAGCGGAGATGAGAGGATTGCCTGACCTCAGGGGTTCAAGACAAGCCTGGGCAACTTGGGCAAGACCTTATCTCTACAATAAACCAAAAAATTAGCCAGGCATGGTGGCATGTGCCTGTAGTTCCAGCTACTTGGAAGGCTAAGGTGGAAGGATCACTTGAGTCTAGCAGGTCAAGGCTGCAGTAGCCGTGAGCGTGCCTCTGCACTCCAGTCTGGGCAACAGAGTGAGACTCCAACTCAAAAAAAAAAAATGTCCAGTCTACTTTGTCTCTTCATAAAGGAAAAGGCCAAGGTGTAAGCAGTAGTGCTGTGATTATGGCCATTAGCCATTAGATCAGCCACTTCCAGATATGCCAGCCCCAGCTTCATCTTAAGCCTCTAGACTTGTTTTCTGCAAAGACAGCAGGGTTTTTTTTTTGTTGTTGTTATTAAAATGTCAATTCCATTCCATTTCTTTATGGTGAGGCAATGTTGGGTAATTATTAGAGATCATGTTTCAAAACTGGTATTCTCATGAACTTGCCAGAACAAGTCATTTCCCTCTTGACTTTTTTCCTTCAAATGTATTGCTGCCCTTTCTCTGTGTATTTTTCAGATTAATCCAAATAACTGCAAACCCAGACTAATTTTATGTCCAAAGCAAATTTTATGATGTCATCCCTTTGTTTAGGTGATCAAAGTCTAGTCTTCTATAAAAAGACATTTGCCTCCCAGTATTAAATATAGCAAAGAGTATTTCTTATATTTAAAAAGAAAAAATTATATTTTCAAAGAAAAGGGTTAGTAGTACAGTCACTCCCAGGAAAACTGCAAAAATGAAGTAGAGAAAAACTCATTTTTCACCAGACACAGTAACTCATGCCTGTATCCCAGCACTTTGAGAGGCTGAGGTTGGTGATTTGCTTGAGCCTGGGAGTTTAAGACCAGCCTGGGCAACATAGCGAAACCTCATCTCTACAAAAAATCAAAAGTTAGTCAGGTCTGGTGGCGCACACCTGTATTCCCAGCTACTCAGCAGGCTGAGTTGGAAGGATTGTCTAAACCCAGAAGGTCGAGGCTGCAGTGAGCTATGATTGTTTCACTGCACTCTAGCCTGGGCCACAGATTGAGACACCAACTGAAAAATAATAATAATAATGATAACTCAATTCCTAGTAGTATATAAAGCAGGAAAAATACAGGACTAACTTTTACGGAAAAGCTTACTAAGTTTTTTTCACATACTTTGTCTTTATTTCTCCATTCTAACAATAGACAGGGCAGATTGTGTTTCTCATTTATAAGTTAGGAAACAGGTTGAAGTAGGCAAGATCTCCTGTGGTTACAAACTCAGCAGAGAAGCAGCTTGTATCTGTTGCCCTTCTTTTAGGTTGCCCTTCTTCTAGGTGAGTGACTTGAACGCTCAGGATCAATTGACCTTATCTACTCCTGAAACATGTCTTTCAAAAGAGACTTGTTTTTGTGTCTTAGTTCAGTACTAGAAACTAGGTACCACTTTCTTGCTCATCATCAAAATATTTTGGTACAAAAATTGTATTTTATGCTCCAGAAGGCAAATTTAGCAAGACCTCTCCATTCTGGCTCATGGAGATTGTGGGCCAAGTTTCGCAGGGAGTGTTAGAGGCCCAAAGAAGAAAGCCACAGCAGTTCTTGTAGGTTTTTTGCCTTTTCACTGTGAATCCATTACTTTGATGACATAATTGTAAAGTTGAGAAGTAAAAACATAAGTAAAACTAACATTAAATGGAATACTCCTTTCCCCTCTTTAGGATTCTCTCTCTAGATGGGACTGCTGGATAAGCAAAGGTGTAACTATCAGTTATGCTAGTATTTGTTAAGTGACAAGTCTCAGCTTTCATTGTTCATCGATTTGCAAGTTTGTGACTTGAAAAACTGTACTAGGGAGAAAACATGAGGGGCTCATTCATTGCCAGTTCACATTAGGCAGCTAAGTGCTTTCAAATGGAATGCATTGCTACTAAAAATATTTGTAGTTTGGGAAAATATGCTTCAATTTGACCTCCTTGACACTCTGCACATTCTGGTTTGTTGATCTCGGTTCTTCAGCAGCAGTAAAAGAGAAAAGTTCAGTAACGTCTCCTTGTGCCCTCTTACTCCATCTATGGAGTTAGATATTTGTAGTAGTTATTTATATTCTTGCTCACTCTGAACAACAAATTTTGGTTTATCAGAGGCATTTTGACATACTATTTTTGGTGTGAGAATGAAGTAGTGTGATGAAGGACGGAAGGCATATGCTTTCCTAGTTGTCATTATGTCCTGTGAGTAACAAGACTGTCACATTTAATTGAAGTGTCTATAATATGCAAATGCCATTTAGTTGATGATTGAAATTGGATCCACATCTGATAACCATGGGAGGCTTACAACCTAAATCCCACAACATGACAATATGTGATTAAGGCTGAAAGGAGGATTCAGACATTAAATTCAGTGGGTCAGAGAATAGACGTGAACATGGATCTCCTGATGGCAGAGGACTTCACGTGACCTGTTTGGAGATTTTGGGAGAGAACAGTACCCTTAAAGTCAGGGTGGCACATTTCACAAAACAACCCAGGTGAAATAAAATTGCCTGATGGGACCTATTTAAAATAAAGTTATGATTGCTTTAAAGAATATATCCTACTTAGCCTTCTCATAACTTGCCTGTATTTTAATTATTTGAAGAAGTGGAAGAAAGGACCATTTTTGTTCCCCCCTCAAATTTCATTTCTTGATTTTTATGGACTTTTCACTTGTTTAAAACCAAAAATTTTAGGAAATTCTGACTCAAGGTCTGGTGTTTATTTTAAGGGTCATAGGTGTTTAAGAGCAGAGTGCTAAAAAACTGTTCCCCAGGGACATACTTTGCCCTGGCCTCTGACTAGACTATTGCTCCCAGGGGCCATCTCTAAGGAAGCGCCTGGCAGTCCTTTCCTGTTCGGCCAGTTGAAAGAACAGGAAGCATGGTACTGTGCTGTTCACTAGTCAGTGGGCTCACTTTACTGGTGTGGCTTCACACATCCATCACCTGTCATTTACTAATGTATATTATGACTCAAGGTCTGTGATACTTCTGGGCATGTGAGAACAGGCCTTTAAGTAGCAACCCTTGGTCTAGTGGGAGCACACGTCAAGCAAACAGACATTTATGGTGCATTTTGACAAGAGTTAAGAGCAAGTTAGACAATAGTTGCTTTGGGAACAAGTAGGAGAGTAGTGTGACTCAGTCTAAAGAGAGAAGAGTTCAGGGAAGATTTTTCTGGAGGAACTACCGTTTGACACTGGAAATATAAATAGGAGTTGGGTAGGTAAAGGAGAGAAAGTTTTTCCAGGCATGAGAAACCACATGAGAGGCAGGAGAGAGGATAGTAAATTTGGAGAACTTACCTGGGCATGGAGGAGAAGGAAGAGAAATGAAGAAAGAGTAGTCGTTTCACTTTTAAAAGCAGAGGTGGTCACCTCATGTGAGCGCGTGTGCCAGCTCTAATAGATATGTTTGTACTCTTTTAGCATGTTGCTGTCTTATAATCTAGAAAGTTAGGGTGTGCTTTCCCACTAGTAAATGATTGGGATCTGGTGATGCTATATCGGCTCATACCGAAGTATCAGCTCTTGGTCCTTATAGTTGTGACTTCTTTATATTTTTCAAGCTCAAAGGCATTGTGTGCCAATGATTGTTTTAGCAAGCTGATTGCCGGTCTGTTGATTTGATTGATGACCAGAGTTCGTTATTATATTGGTAACACTTCAATAGTCAATTGGGCGGATTTGCAGAAATACATGGTTTCTCTTTTATACCTCAAACTTTAATTTATTTGAAATACTTGCATAAGCATAGGCACATTGTAAAATGCCTGTAGTCCCAGCTACTTGGAAGGCTGAGGTGGGAGGATCACTTGAGCCCAGGAGTTCAAGATTGGCTTGGACAACATAGTGAGATTACATCTCTAAAAAAAAAAAGAAAAAAGAAAGAAACACTTGCAGTACCTCATGGGAATGGTAGCCATTAGTGACACAGGATATTATTTGATGAGGAATTTGTAATAGTTCTTTCCATTCTTAAAAGTTTCTTGGATTTCAGAGCTTATCACATTGAATATATAATTTTCATTTTGATCTTCATCTCAACCCTTCAAGATAGGTAGTTAGGGAGGTATCCCATTTTGTGGGTGAGGCTTGGAAGGATAGAGTTGTCCATGGTCTTATACTCTGTCTGTGGTAGAACTGAAACCTGAACTCAGTGAGACTCAAGCCCTGAGCTGCTTATACTGTGCCTTGTTGTTCCCATTTTCACCACTTTCCCTGAATTTCCTCAGCTGTTTCATGTCTAATGGGTTATGGTAATGCATGTATTTTATCCACATACTGCAGTATTTGTTCATTCAGCAAATATTTATGTCAGCTACTATATGCCAGGTACTTTATTCAAAGTATAACAAAAGTTCCTATAAAGTCATAAATTAAATTATGTAAAGAAAATTGTATTATGAAGATATGCCCTTCCACATAATAAATGAACAGAGACCATTGCTGTGCTTCAGTCATGTCTTGCTTGTGTGCCCTTTGGATGAGTTTATAACTGTAGCCTGCTGGACTCTTCCTCCCTGACCTCCCCCAGGGCCTGGGACAGTGCCTTTGACTGGTCCTGCACTCAGAATGCCCAAGGCTGAGCTTTTCTGTCCCCCTCAGTCACGATATTCATGTCCGTTTCAGGGTTTTGAGTCTTTCCCCCTAGACAAAGCACCTCAAAGACCTTTTTATTTTTTTTATTTTTTTGAGTTGGAGTCTCACTCTGTCGTCCAGACTGGAGTGCAGTGGCCGCTCCCGGCCACCGCAGCCTCAACCTGCTGGGCTCTGGCGATCCTTCCGCCTCAGCCTTCCGAGTAGCCGAAATTACAGGCATGCGCTACCACACCCAGCTGATTTTTGATTTGTTGTAGAGATGAGGTCTCACTGCCCAGGCGGGTCTTGAACCTGCGGGCTCAGGCAATCCACTCACCTCAACCTCCCAAAGGCACGGGATTACAGGCTGAGCCACCGAGCCCGGCTCAGAGACCTTTTTACATGCACCTTGCACAGAGCAGAAAGTTAGCAAATACATACAGAATGAATAGTCCATGAGCAAATGCCCTGCTAGAAATACCTACTGGGGACAACTAAGGCTTATTGCAGATGTTCTCACAGCCCAGATCTCCTTTTTTTTTTTTAAATTGGAGTCTCACTCTGTTGCCCAGGCTAGAGTACAGTGGCATGCACAACCTCGACCTGCTGAACTCAGGTGATCCTTCTGCCTCAACCTTCCAAGTAGCTGGAACTACAGGCATGCACCATCATGCCTGGCAAATTTTTTTGATTTATTGTAGAGATGAGGTCTCACCAAGTTGCCCAGGCTGGTCTCAAACCTCTCACCTCAGCCTCCCAAAGTTCTGGGATTACAGGCTTGAGCCACCGCTCCCAGCCCCAGATCTCCTTTATTCCTCTCTTCAGCCTGAGGGGAGCCCTAGACTTCTGTCTACACTGCTTACCAGGCCCACCTGGGCCTGGCGCATGGGGCCAGGTTCCCAACAGTCCTATCATCTTCCCTGTTTTTTCAGGCTGCTGCAAAATTCTTAAATACTGTTAAAAGTTTTGTCATGTTTGTTCTGAGCCATAGTTGTCTAACTGGAACAAGAAGGAAACCAAAATCATATCTAAGAATGGAATGGGATCCTTTGACTAAAATCTTTTACATAAACTGCTAATGTGATCATTTCTTTGAGGTAGACATTCCTTTCCTTTGGACAAGGGAAGTCCTAACATCTGTAGTGATGGTTTGTTGACTCCAGGCAGTTATGAAATGAATTTTCTACTCTTTTCCTGATTCAGAAGGTGACTGCCTGAGTTGGATTGTGTGAGAAAGAGCACATTCTAGCCTCCAGCCAAGCAGGAATGTGTTTTTAAACTGTTGAGCAAATTCCCAGATTAGAAAGAGTCTGGTGCAGCTGATGTCACTCTTTCCTGAGTAATTCTGGGTGGTTATTTACTGCACTCTATCTACCAGGAGACCAGAGATTTTGAATAAGCTTCATTATTAGAACTCTAGAGTTAGAGGCATGTAGGAAAAAGCTGTTTGCCAGTTAGGATGAAGGTTTCAAAGACCTGCCGCCCACTGAGCCCTAGGGAATCCTTGTGGAATGGGAAGCTAGCACAGTCTCACTTTGACTGCGTTCAGAGGGGTTTATGTGATGGCAAACAGCCAAGATGAAGACGCTGCCTAGCAGTCACTGCAGAGGCTGCTGCATTATGTGGAACTTCAAATAGCTTCTGAGTAGTCAAGCAGTGGTAAGTAGCGGTATTACTAACTACGGGCAAACAGTATTTTCAGAAGCACTTGTAAATACTGTTGTATTTTTCCTTATTTTCCTGATCCGATAAAGCACTGGTTAAGCTGAATGTTAGGAAGAGTGTGTTGAGCAATTTAGGGAGATTATTGGCCAGATTTCTAATTGGGCACATAACGTGTTGGTGTGCTCACAATTATGTGGGAGCCTGTGTTTATGCTAGGAATCTGCCCTCAGACATGTATATGCTTGAGAAAGTGCTGTTTGGTATTTCTCTGGGTAATTCTATTCTGCTCAAAATAAACTCTGGCATACAAACATTTCATCTTGGCCCTATCCTTCATTTTTCCTAACTTCTCTTTTTCTTAGCTTCTCTTTTTCTTACCAGCTATCGTTTTCTTACCTATGTCTGTACTTTAAATGAACTTGTCCATTTGGACCAAGGCTATTCTAGAACCATTTCATGAAAAGTTAGAAACCCAAGCCCTCTTTCTCCTATGTATAGGATCCTTTCTTTATTGTTGTCATCTAGTTTTGGCTAACCGTTGTTCCTTAGATAAGTCAGGGTGGGGTATGGTGTGTGCTAACTCTGGTTGTCAGCACCCCTTAAAACAATGTGTTGTCTCTCTAGCACAATCCTGGAGGAAGAGAAGGCTCAGCAAGAAGAGCGCATGAGGATGGAGTCTAGAAGACAGGCCACAGTGTCCTGGGACTCCGGAGGGTCTGACGAAGCGCCACCCAAGGTAGCCACAGCTCCTACCCCAACTGTGGGATTATATTTACTAACTTTTGAGATTCACAATATAGGCAACTGTTTTCCAGGAGGAGAAAATCAAATATCCAGTTATTCTAAAAATAATATTTACAACACCAACTTTTTGCTTTTGGCTTTTATTTTTTGCTCCTCTGCATGTTACCCTCGTGTGCTCTCACCTTCTAATGTGTATTTCAAAAAACAGCCTTAAATGGTTGGATTAGATGTCATCTTAAAATGCTCCCCTTTCCACTGCTGTACCTTGTGAGACTAACTGGGCTGCCTAACTTTGGAGAGGTTTTTCCTTTGTTGACTGTCAGCGATCTCCCAAATGATCAAGTCTGGATTAAAAACTAGGTCACAGATGCTTGACATTTTGCTTTATTTAAGAATGAGTCTCCTTCCACCTGATCATCTTTCTTTTGTTTTTGCTTTGTTTTATTTGTACACATTTTTTGCCTTTTCTTGTTGTAGTTGGTAGCTGGGTTGTTTGTGTGGGAAAGAGCATACTGCATTTGCTTTCGTTTCCTTAATGAGATCTGTGGGCAGCATCCTCAGACCTTCTCTGCCCACTCACATTCATATCCTTTCTGGTGCTTTCTCTGAGAGGGACCTTTATGATTGCTGGGCTATGCTGGAGCTGGGGGTTTTAGACAGAGTTGGTTCTGAAACACTTTCCTTAAATTAAGAAGTCTTCACAGCCAGGCTTGGTGGCTCACGCCTGTAATCCCAACTCTTTGGGAAGTGAAGGCAAGAGGATTTTCTGAGTCCATGGGTTCAAGACCAGCCTGGGCAACTTGGCAAGACCTCATCTCTACAATAAATCAAAAAGTTAGCCAGGTATGTGGCACACTCCTGTAATTCCAGCTGCTTAGAAGGCTGAGGTGGAAGGATTGCCTGAGCCCAGCAGGTTGAGGCTACGGTAGCCAGGAGCGTGCCACTGCACTGCAGCCTGGGTGACAGAGTGAGGCTGTGACTCAAAAACAAAGTCTTCACACATCACTGGATTTTGATAGGATATTTTTTTCACACACTGGCTTACATGCCATGAATAATCCAATTCAGACCTTTTTCTGTATAGATAATAGGATTTCTTACAGTTAATAGTTACCTCCTATTTGATATTTGATTAACTAAAAAAGATGTTAAGAAAATTTGAGTTATTTTCCTTGTTTCCTTTTTGAAAAATGTTCAGAAATCTGTTAACACAAGTACATTTAGATTTTTTTTTTTATCATGATGGCTAAAAACTTATTTTCTTGGTCATCATTTTGAACTGTGAAAGGAGAAAACATATCCTACATTGAAAGTGAATGTAAGTGATTGACAAATTTTGCAGAAGCTTAGAGAAAGAGGGTGCTTCAGTCCAGCCTCCTCTACAGAGAAAAGAACCAAAGACCATCTGTCTAATGAATGTTTTATTGAGCTAGGCAGTGAGAAAACCAGAACATTCGCTGTTACTCCTAGCTTAACAACCACAGATTCTTAGTTACCCTCAGGGAGGGGGGAAAATCATCATCTCAGTGTCTAAGGCCCTCCATGTCCTATTCTTGCCTGTTTTTTAATTCAGTAACAACTGCAGAATAGACCAGTAGTACTGGGAGGCAGGAAAGTCTCATCCATCATTAATTCTTCAGTCCTTGAAGTCAAGTGGATCTATTAATATGGGGCTCTGCTATTTACAGTCTGACAATTGAGCAAGTTACCTCCCTACTCTAAACCTCACTTTCCTCATTTATAAAATGACAGTATTTTATAATACTGTCTCTTAGGAATGTTTTGAGGTAATTCATTTTTACAGCACTTTATTTGTTACACAAAAATAGAAAATGGCATAGTCATTTATAATGAGCACCAAATAATGCAGCACTTCCCTAAAACTCAGAGAACTGAAGAACTTTTTTGAGTCAACATTTTTCTGTATCCCAATCTGTTAAGATTTTTAATAATTTTAATATGACTAATTTTCTAAATTAAGTTTATGGGGCAGAGATGGTTAGACTTTTTATGGTTTCAGAGCACAAAGACCAGTTCTGCTTTAATTTTAAAATATCCTCATGTTTCTTTTTTATTTTCAAAATAACTATTTTGAGACTTTTTTTGTAATCAAATTGTTCTACCCTGTATCAAGGTCTACTTGTTTAATAAACAGATAAGCAAACTATAGCCCACTGCCTATTTTTGTTAAAATTTTACTGGAACACAGCCACACCCATTAATTTGTATACTGTCCATGGATTGTTTCACCCTACAAGGCAGAGTTGAGTAGTTGTGACAGAGACAGTATGGCCTACAAAACTTAAAACATATACTCTTTGACCCTTAAAGAAAAGGTTTGACAGCCCCCAGGTTTAACTTTTTAATGACCAGAAAATTATCTGAATGGTATAGATATACAGATGCTTGGTGATTATTAACAAATTTACTGATTATGTAACTCCTGTGCCAGTATGACTGAAGTCCTGTATGCAGTTTTTATCTTCTCAGTGTTCATCTTTAGAACCAAATTCTGCTTTTATGGTCACAGTATTTGGCATGTCTGAAATGAGTCTGTTATTTCCAAGATGGTAGGTCATTATTTCCTCTTAGAGTTTTCTCTGCCCAGTGAAGTGGGAACTCTGTAGATCCATGTGAGTGTTTATAATTTTACCTGTGAGGCTGGGCTCAGTAGCTCAGCCTGTAATCCCAGCACCTTGGGAGGCTGAGGCAAGTGGATTGCCTGAGCTTGCCCACGGGTTCAAGACCAACCGGGGCAACTTGGCAAGACCTCGTCTCTACAATTAAAAAAAAAAAAATTTAACCGGGCGTGGTATCACGTGCCTGTAGTTCCAGCCACTTGGAAGGCTGAGACAGAAGGATCACCAGAGCCCAGCAGACTGACACTGGGGTGGCCATGAGTGTGCTACCACACTCCAGCCTGGAAAACAGAGTAAGACTCCAACTCAAAAAATTTTTTTTAATTTTTAAAAATTTTTACCTGTGATATCTTAGAATAAGTAAATTCAACTTAGATTTCTTCTTCTTTTTTTTGAGACAGTGTCTCACTGTGTTGCCCAGACTGATCTCGAACTCCTAGGCTCAAGTGATCCTCCTGCCTCAGCCTCCTGATCCACTTAGATCTCTTACATTTAGGTAGGATTTGTAGATAAATTTGTGTTACTAATATAGAAAAATTTTAATGAAGCTTAATTAGTTTTTTAAAGGGAAATGTTTTTCCCATTCAAGATTCATAATTAAAAGTTTAATTATAACTTAGTTAACTACAAAAGCATTATTCAGACTTTGTATGGACCTCTTTGTCATACTCAGTACCAGTTGTTTTATACAGTGATAATTTTTAGAGAAGTTTATCTGAGACAAGCCCTGTCCAGGAGAGTCCTGGTAAAGGCTCATTTTCCTCTGTGCATGTTGCTGTTCTGCAGATTCCCCTTGGATCAATGGAAAGCCTGTGGTTAAAAATATTTTAGAAGAGCTATTCTCAAAGTATAGTCCTTGGGCTTCTGGAAGGTCTCCTCCTGACCAGTTTAGAGGTTCATGAGATCAGAACTCATCTCGTAATAATGTTAAAAAGTTATTTCTTTTCCACTATGTTGACATTTGCATTGATAGAACTGCTGTCACCTTAGCATGAATCAGGGCAGCAGCACCAAACTGTACTAGTTGTCACTGTATTCTTCACCCCTGTGCTCACACAATAAGAAAAAAATGCCATTTTTATCAAGAATGAACTTGATAAAGTAGTGAAAAGTATGCAGTGTGCTGATGTGGCAAGTGTTCATTGGCACTGCTGCTGCACACTCAAACTCTACACTGTGTCTGTCTCAAGGAAGATACAGAGCAACTGAGTCACAAGCTGGACTGAACACTTCTTTTTTGTGAAATAACAATTTTACTTGAAAGAACAACTGGCAGATATACTGTTCAGAGTTACAGATTAGGTAAAAGTGAGGCCATCTCTTCAAGGAAAACAACTGATGATATTTATTGCCAATGATAAAATTTGAGTTTTCAAGCAAAAATTAGAATTTTGAAAAACTTAATCGCCATGGTCCTGATAGCGTCTTAATTCTTAAACTGTTCTGATGAGCCCAGAGTGGTGTTAATAATCCACAGTTAGTTGAATCCACAGATATGGAACCCGTGGATGAAGAAGGCTGACTGTACCCTAAATGCCCTGAAGGAGCAGTGCCACCCAGTTAAGGACATCTAGTTTAGAATATCAGTTTCTTCTGTCTCTCCCTTCTCCTTTGGGATGATTTCAGCAAAAATTCCCTCTGCTCCATATTTTGCTTTATTAAAATTCAAGTTTCTGTCTTGGAGGAAGAGGTATAGTGACCTGCTAACTCATAATACTTGTAGCAGGTGGCGTTTTTGGATACTTATCTGAAAGCCATTCTCAGAGACCTTGACATATATTAACCTATTTAATCTTCATGACAGCTCTAGGAGATAGCTACTGCTGTGATTGTCCCCTTTTCGTTGTTGACAATAGGGAGGCACACAGAAATAAAGCACCTAACCAGAATACTGTGGCTTGGAACCTGCCCTCTTGACCACCATGCCAAGTTCATATCTGTAGAGAACAGAAACAAAGCTATTTTACCAAGACATTTGTGTTCTCCACAGCTGTTGCTTAACAAAATTTGATCTTGTGGTGTCCTTGTGCAGTCATTTTGTCTATCATAAAACATACTTTCATCTTTTTAACTGTTAATTTTATTTTGAAATAGAACCTTGTGTTATCATTTGCCACCTATTTAAGTATATGGGTCACTGTGAGATGTTTTATAGAAATTTTGCCCTTCTCTGGTCTTTCATATGTTCCTTTTGATTTGGTGAGTCAGAAGTGCACTTGTTATAGAGTAGCTTCATGGCACAGCAGATTTTAGGCCAGGCACTTCTATCATTACCATCTGTGTGACCCTATTTCAAATACCTTGACTTCTTTGCCCCTCTGCAAAAGGGGGTAATAACATTGCCTCACAGCGTTATTGTCAAGATTATCAAATTGTATATAGAGTGGCTAGCTCAGTATACATAGGATACTGAGTAAATGGCAGCTGTTTTTATTTTTGCTTGTGGTTCTTAGATACCACTTCCAAAATTTAGTCCAGAAGACCTAAGTGTACAGCTCTCTTTATTGCCCTAATTCTTGGTTCTTCATTCTTCCAAGAGCATTTGATCTAGGAAACCTTTCCCATATAAACATTATTAATGCTTGCATGTTAACACATACCTTTAAAAACAAGTACAGAGGTAGTCTAACTCTTTTTTTTTTTTAACCTCTTTTAAATCAGCACAACCACTTTTTCAAATTAAACTTTTAAAAATATAAATCTGGGCAAGGCACAGTGGTTCATTCCTATAATACCAGCACTTTGGAAGGCTTTTGGGAGAATTGGCTTAAGCCCAGGAGCTTGAGACCAGCCTGGGCAACATAGTGAGACCTCATCTCTACAAAAGTAAATAAATAAACCAAAAGAAATTAAATTTAAAAATATATATATAACTGAGTTCCATATGTTCTCACTCCTAAGCTGACCTTGAACAATTATAATGCTGTAAGAAAGCAACTGGCAGTAGTAGAAAACTGTCAGGGGAGGGGGGTGGGACTGGCAGTTGAGGGAAAATGCTAGGGGAGGGAGGGGCATACCTCATCAAGAAGGGTACCTGCATGATCAGTGTTTGTATTCCTAACCCTGAATTGTACCCCACATCTTTATAATAAATAAACTAAAAAATTTTTTAAAATATATGTGTATATATATAAATCTGAAGGATAATCCCTTAGGCTCCATGGAACACATTTAAGAAATTGCTGTCCTTGCATACAGAGTAGAGAAAAGCCCAGAATGCCCTCTCTTTCCTGTTTTGGGGTTCTCGGGGGACTTCATACCTATATTTAGTTTAGAGTAGACAACATCTTAGACATTGTTAGAAATGTGACAGGGCTAAGGGAACAGGAAAGACTTTTCTACCCTGAGAAATTTAATACCTCATAATAGCAGGCCTGGAGCAAGTATAGCAGTATCTGCCACCCAAATCAGAATTGAAAAAGCTCTAAGAGGAGAACAGGGGACTTGTGTTTATCTAGGCTGGTAAAATCAGGAGCTGCTCTACAAGAAGTAACATTTGAAAGACTGAAAGGCAGCGCTTTGGGAGGCCAAGATGAGTGGATTCCCTGAGCCTGCGGGTTCGAGACCTCCCTGGGCAACTTGGCGAGTCCTCAACTCTACAATAAATAAAAAATTAGTCGTGCATGGTAGCGCGCGCCCATAGTTCCAGCTGCTTGGAAGGCTGAGGAGGAAGGATTGCCGGAGCCCAGCAGGTCGAGGTTGCAGTGGCTGGGGGCAGCCACT